>NC_057813.1:431345659-431386212 GCF_018294505.1 Triticum aestivum | reverse complement strand
CCTCATTCATACCTCGTGGGCGCCAATTCACCTTCTCCTCGGAAGCTCCCTTCTCCCGAGAAGCGAAACCTCAGCCCCTCCTCCATGGAGCCCCCATCGCACCAATTTCACAGCACTCCTCCCTAATGCCAGAGACGTTGTCCATTTGTCGTCCTGCAATGGGCCGTGTGCCTCTTACTCCGTGCCGCTGGAGCTGCCTCGACAACAGCCGCGTGAACCTTACCGGAGCCGATTCACCCCCGCCGTTGTTCATGGCGTCGGAGCGGCTCCAACTTCGGATCCGTCCAAAGTCCCAGCGCTGCTTCCCAATAGCCATCGACCGTCGCGACATTGCTGCTTCCTTGCCGCCAGTCGCCACCGCAACCGCGCTGGCCTCACCGACTTGGCAGCTGGAGCTGCCTACTTCACCATACCGCCAGATAGGTCGCACCCTCATCTCAAATCACTTTATCTATGCGTCAATTGTCTGAATTTTTATTCTAGGCCAATCGATTCCCAACGGGAAGCAGCACCCCTCGAAGCGGCGGAGCTCCTAGGCTACCGGTTGGCTAGTGTCTAACGTAAGGGTGCGGGGCCGCAAGTTCCCCGTGGAAGCAGTGCTTAGATGGCTATCTTAGAGTTGCGTGGGTTGAAGGTACTGTCGTTGCCGGATCTGGATGACGGCGAGTCTTTGTGGATTGGCCCAGAGGCGGCGCAACCACGGCAGTGCGGTGGGGCGGGGAGCGGGGTTTTTGTCGGGGCTATGGACGATGGAGGCAGGCTGCTCTACCATTGGTCGCTAGCTATTCGGGGAAGATTCCAAACAGTGTTAGCCGGGAGGCACAAGACGGCCATCAAGCCATCCGGTGTAGGTCGGGCAGTACCAAAATAAAATAAAATCGTCTGACCCCAATTTAGTCTTCAGTCAACAGACGTCTGACCACTCTCATAGCTTGCTGTTGATCTCTTAGTGTATTTCTTCAAATCAAAGAGATGTGTCATTCTTAACATTATGTGTTATCTGCATCTTCAGCCACACCGTCTTCGGACTCACCGCAGCTGCTCCAACAAGGGAAGCATACACCAGAAGGGAGCTATAGTCCCCACTCAACAGTTCCCTGCATCGAATGCGCATGCCCGACATGGACAACCACAACAACTGCAGGGCCATCGACAAGTCAGCACATGATGCTCACTCCTATGGATGGCAGCCAGATAGGTTGTACCCTCATCTTACTTGTATCCAACATTTATGGCTTTGTTATTCATCTAAGCATGGAAAATAGATTATTACATTTCACTGTATATTCATGCTGATCTCTTACGGGTCTTGTTCAGGAGTTAACATTGTTCCATAGTTTAGCTAAGATACTTGTTCTTTAGGTAACGTTGTTCCATAGTTATCATCCATCATCCAATGCTATCCCACGGGATGGTGATTATAGTATTATACCACTTCTAGTATTACCTATGTTGTTCTTTAATACTTTTGTGTGCCATCTAGTTAACCTCGAGTACAAACGATACATATTCTGTAGCTTTCATCTGTGTCCTCCCTTTTGTTTTTGAGATCTCTTGCTGCTAGTTAACCCCAGTCCTACTATTTATGTTGTCTCCTATAGGCACTCATTACATAAATCTAACTACTATTTGTCTTCCATGCATGTCAGATATAATTGCACACACTGATATATGCACAAGAACCTCAAGGAGCAATGTAAAGGCCAATAAACTTGATGTCAATGATACCCAATAGGATGGAACATGTAAAGGCAGTTCTTCAGAAGACATGCAGAAAGATAATGAATCCTCTTCACCCCACAAGGTCCTTGCTCTAACTTGGCCCATGATATGGGTACAACATGCATATAATGTCCTAGAGTGTATCTACTCTGTTGCAATGCCATGTGCTTAGCATGCTGATCATGCATGTAAATATGTCATGCCTTCTTGTTTTTCAGTACCTATTCCATTCATGATAACATGCTTTCAAATTCAAGTACTGTCATTCTACTCTATCGCAATGCCATCTTCTTAATTTGGACATCATGCTTCTGAATATCTTATTCATTGTTATTGATCAGTATGTACTTCATCTGTCTACCATACCATGCTTTTTTACATTGAAGTGTTGTTCTAGTGCTTTGTTGCAATGCCATCTTAGTTTCCCAATCATACACATGTATGTTGCCTTAGTTTTTTCTGTATGTATTCCGCTAGCATACAGTTTTACATTCAACTAGTGTTTTTTTACTGTGTTGTCCTGTCGTATCCCTAGCTCTTACACCATACTCCCTCCGTCCGGATTACATGTAGCCGAAATGGATAAAAAAGCATGTATCTAGAACCGAAATACGCCTAGACCCATCCATTTTTTCGGATGGAGGGAATGCATGTCAATATGTCATGCCTTTCTATTCTTCAGTACCTATTCCATCTCTCTGTTGTAGCATGTTTTATAATTGAAGCACCATTCTTCTATACAAGGCATGCAAGGGGAAGACGACTATGTTAGAATCTGAAGGGTTACAAACAAGGCCTTTGCAAAAGATCCAAACGCCAGGAGATAATAAACCAACTCCAGCTTTTACAGATACTACTCCAGCACAGAGAAACCCAACTCCTACTGATAATAAGCAGATTCCAGTGGCCAAAAGGACTAGTCCGCTCCAGTCCAGCAAAAATATGTCAACTCCATTCTAAGAAGTGTGTGCGTATCCTTGCATCATGAAATTTTATAGCATGCTGATCATATTTTCTACATGTTTCTTACCCATCTCTGTTTTAGAAAATAAGCTTAACAGATAGAAGAATTTCTGCATTGGTATCATCTTTGAGGAAATATTCTTGCATGAATTCTCTGTGCTCAAATGCAGATGTAAGTACATGTTGTCTATCACTATATTTTTACATCAGCATGTATTTTGTTAATCGGCGTGAATCCAACCTTTATCTGATCTAAATTTAGTTGTAGCAAAATGTATGATTAAAGGCCACAATGTTGATTTTTGTAAGGAAAACTGTCTAGTAGTTTTGCATCCTGAGCTGCATGAGTGTACTATCTCATATCAGTGGGTTTGAATATTTGGTTCTGCAGTGGGTTTTCAGCGGTTATTTTTACTATGTTGTCCTGTTGTATCCCTAGCTCTTACAGCATACTCCCTCCGTCTGTATTACATGTCACAGAAATGGATAAAACTGGATGTATCTAGAACTGAAATACGCCTAGACCCATCCATTTATTTCCAGATGGAGGGAATACATGTCAACATGTCATGCTTTTCTATTCTTCAGTACCTATTCCATCTCTGATGTAGCATGTTTTATAATTGAAGCACCATTCTTCTACATAAGGCATGCAAGGGGAAGACGGCTATGTTAGAATCTGAAGGGTTACAAACCAGGTCTTGGCAAAAGATCCAAACGCCAGGAGATAATAAACCAACTCCATTTTTCATAGATACTGCTCCAACACAGAGAAACCCAACTCCCACTGATAATAAGAAGATTCCAGTGGCCAAAGAACTAGTCCGCTCCAGTCCAGCAAAAGAATGTCAACTCCATGCTAAGAAGTGTGTGTGTATCCTCACATCATGAAATTTATAGCATTCTGATGATATTTTCTACATGTTTCTTACCCACCTCTCTTTTAGAAAATAAGGTTAAATGATAGAAGACTCCCTCCATTGGGATTGTATTCGAGGAAAATATCTTGAGTGAATTCTCTCTGCTCCAATGCTGATGTAAGTGCCTGTTGTATATCACTATATTTTTACATCAGCATGTATTTTGTTAATCGGCGTGAATCCAACCTTTATCTGATCTAAAAGTAGTTCTAGCAAAATGTTAAAGGCACCAATGTTGATTTTTGTAAAGAAAACTGCCTGGTAGTTTTGCATACTGAGCTCCATGAGTGTACTATCTCATATCATGCACATTACTAAATTGTAGTGCTGCTCTAGTTGCCCATTCATTCATTGTGTCAATGTTGCTTTCGTATTACCTTACCTGGCTGATGATAGCTGTGTCATATTGTGTTAATTTGGTGTAGGCTAGTTGCCCAAACATTCGTTGTGTCAATGTTGCTTTCCTATTATCTGACTTGGCTAATGATAGCAATGCTAGTGTGTTAATTTGGTGCAGGCTGCTGAAGATAAGAAGACAAACTCTGAAAATAGCAAGGCAACCCCATTGTTTCTTTCTAATAAATCCAGGCCAGGTAACATGGAAACAACTCATGATTAATTTGTTTGGTTCCCCTCCTAATTTATGTTATGATGCAGTGGTTGAGACACTCTCCACTATCAATAATACAAGCCTGCCAAAATCGCCATTTGAATCTGTTCAGTATCCTCTGTCTCGAATGCAACAGAAAAATGTATGTTTGTGAACCAATTAATGGCTGAAGCAATGATGGAAATGGTGGAGGAATCAGAGGTGCAGATTCGTGCGCAACAACAACTAATCAATGTTTTTAGACATAGTGTAGCAAAGCAGCAAGAACTTGCCCACATGCTCATGGGCGTCATCCATGCTGAGGTTGCAGATTGTGACGTTGTAGATCGTTAGGTTCTGTTCATTTATTTGCACTGGCATCAATCTTTGATTGCCCAGTGGATGTAATTTCCTATAATATATGTTGGATGTGCAACGTTTTTCCCTGTATGCCGTACCTTTGCTTGATCGGTTTTGGTCCTGTGCATAATTGCTCATCATAATGGGCTCAAATTATCCAATTTGGCCTAATGACATGTATGAACTTTAGTGGGCCCATTAAATTAATGGGTCGTTACCAGGCTGAAAGTTAATGGTCGGCCCTCTTACCTCCCAGGTCATTAACAGGCCGACATCAAAGCGGGCAACAGGTGGGCCCATTTGATTTCACGGGCCGTTAACATGTCGTTACTAAGTTCGGGCTACATATGGCCCAACTATACTGTGGGCCTTTAGCAGGCCGAAAGAGACAGTGGGGTTGTACTGGACCATGAAGAGCATGGGCCGCTAAGAGGTTGAAAGTCAGGTTGTATTGTAAATGGCCCAACTCTGTTGTGGGCCTTTAGTAGGCCGAAAGAGAAATCGAGCTGGTATTGGACCATGAAGGGCATGGGCCGTTAAAAGGCCAAAACTCAAGTTCAACTACAAATGGCCCAACTCATTTATGGGCCGTTAACAGGCTGAAAGGCACACAAGGTCGGGAATTGGCCCAACACTTAAATGGGTCGCTAAAAGGCCAAAACTCAGGTCCGACTACAAATGGCCCAACTGATTTATGGGCCGTCAATAGGCTGAAAGACACACCAGGCTGGAAATTGGCCTAACACTTAAATGGGTCGCTAAAAGGCCAAAACTCAGGTCCGGCTACAAACGGCCCAACTGATTTATGGGCCATCAACAGGCTGAAAGACACATCGGGCCGAAATTAGCCCAACATTTAAATGGGTCGTTAAAAGGCCGAAAGATGTACATCCTAAAAATTGGCCCATCCCTTGAATGGGCCGTTAACAGGCCGAAATCTCATCGGGCCGATATTGAGCCCAAATATATAGCGGGCTATTAACATGCTCGAACTGACGATGGGCTGCAATGGTGTCAAATCTTTAACGGACCGTTGATGGGCCGAATTGGCACATCTCGTATGGGCCGTGGGCTTAAATGGACCTGACACAAGTAGGCCTTATATGGGCCGCCCTGCTAATTTTTACTGGGCCGGCCTTTTTCACCGGAATGGGCCACTATTGGGCCATGCCACGTGTCGACCTATCATAGGCGCCTCCTATCCAATGAGTGGATTCCATCTGTCCCGACGGTGAGGCAACACGTGTTTCCTCCGGCCAACGATGATTCTACACGTGGAAAATGCCCTTTGGTTCGGGCTATTAACGGGTTATCGGATCCAAAACCAGACCCGATAGCTTAACGGTGTTCCGTTATGGTGCATGCCACATGTCGGTCACCCTTGATGAAAGCACTTCTGTGACGGGCGATTTATCGTCATGGAAGTGTATAGTTCTATGATGATAATTTTGGTAATGTCATGGAACACTTCTACGACAGCATAGGTATGACTATCTTGATCCTATCATAAAATTGTCATGAATGTACATGCATGACAAAAAACGTGACCTACTGTGACAAACATGTATCATCACGGAAGTGTTTTTTTTGTAGTGATGGTGTGGATTACCTGACCATATCGATGAGGCCGCACAGCAAGAAGAAGGGTAGGCAGCAAGGAGGCCGCGCAACAAGAAGAAGGGTCTGCAGTGAGGAGACCACGTATCAAGAAGAAGGGTCGCCGGCTAGGATGCGGCCCTGCAAGAAGAAGGATCATCGGCGAGGAGGCGGCGCTGCAAGAAGATGGGTAGCCAGTGTTGGGGATATGACTATTGGGTATGACCTGCCAGGAGGGGCCGGGTTATACCTACGGCGGTTCATCCATACAAAGCCCGTGAGAATGTCGAAGATGGCGGTTCATGCAAGGGCCTAAAGCCCAAGGGCGACTTAGGGGCCATAGGGGTAAACCGCCATATTTGTATGACTTATATTGTAAGGCAAGTATATGCAGTCATGGACCGGACATGTTGTCTATGAGCCGGCCGGGACTCCGTGAGCCACTGCGCGTCAACCTGTGTATATAAAGGGACGATCCGGCGGCGGTTCAGGGCAAGAAACAAGAGATAGAAAGCTAGGTCAAGCGTATTCGCTCCCTGGTAATCGAGACATAAGCAATACCACCTCAAACTGGATTAGGCCTTTACCTTCACCGCAAGGGGCCAGACCAGTATAAACTCTTTGTGTCCTTTGTCCTGTTTAACCCCTTAAAGCTAACCTAGTTGCGACGGCTCCACGACTAAGTCCTCACACTAGGACATCTGCCGTGACAATTCCAAGATAGTTTGCGCCCACCGTGGGGCCAGTGTATGTTGGTTTTGAGTTCTTAAAGGGCAGCTTTGAAGGGATCAAGAGATACGCTATGGGCCGGATGACCAAGAGTCATCGTGGCAAGCTCTACATCGACAATGCAGACTGGGGCCCCGAGGCCGGCTCAATTGAGTACAGGTACCGAGTCCCCTTCAGCGGAATCCATGTGTTCATTGGTAATATCGGCAAACCGGGCCCTGAGCCGTAAATCTGCACCAACATCATCGAGATAGCTCAGCGTGCATGACCCGCCCGAGTTCAGCCCGCCGTGAAGCGTCCCTTCGTCGGATTCATCCATGGGGCGGAATTTGAGGATAGATTTGTGACTGATGGTGAGACGGCCATCTATTCTGATGGTGAGTCGTCCACAGGCGACACTACTTCATTGTATCAACTGCAAGACGGCAGGCTTGGGGGCTGTTCCGATAGCGACAATATTCTGGACCCCTATGAGTCACTGAATAGGGTCGCAATCTTCATGGCTGGTACACAGCCCGTGTAGAATTCTTTGACTGCGGCAGCAATGGTCTCCGGATCAGCAATGGCGATGGCGGCTGGGGCAGGAGGCCTTGTGCCCGCTGGCTCAGGTTTTGACTAATTTGCTGGATAATCTGACAACCTTGGTAACAGCGGAGGTTAACTCGGCGAATCAAGTTCAGCATAATGCAGAAATTGCAAAGTTGCGTGATGAGATAGCGCAGGCCAAGGAAGACCTGGCGGCAGAGAATGCTAGGATGACTGCAGAGCGAGCTATTTTGGATGCTCAGGCACAACGGATCCCGGCTAATTCCTTCCGGCTCTCATTGGATCAGAATGCTTCAAACGAAATCATGAGAAGAAGGCACTGGAGTCGTCTGCCGCCGGTTTACGAGGCGAGGAACCTCTTTTGCACGCCTGGAGCGGGGACCAGTAACCAACCAGAGATAAACCGGGTTGAAGCGCCTGGGGCTGGAGCGCCGGCTCAACCGCGCACGACGGAGTCGCCTCATCTGAATAATACTCCGCCTTAGTATGTGCCAACACCTCCAGATCATTATTCCAACCCTTTTGATAATATGATCGCAGTGGCGACACTATTGGCGGCTCTCCCAGTTGAAGGCGATTCTCCAGCTGCGGTTGAGACGCGGAGGGCTAGAGAGCTTCTACAAACAGCATTGGTGCAGCAGGAGGCATATTCTTACAGTCGAGAGGATTCATTTGACCCCTCTCCCAAGCCGGAGTTATAGCAGATACATGGACTCACCGACCGTTTCAAGCAATGATAGGCGCCATAACCAGCCGCGTGGGCATGACCCGGTGCATGATGGTGCTCATGATTTGGTGGATCAGGGCAGGGCACGTCGAGAAGCTGAGCAGGCGGCTCAGCTGGTGGCTCATCAACATCTTTCGGTTTATCTGACAACCTCAGTAGAGGCAGGTGTGACTTCTAGAACCACGGATATACCATGTTTAGTGTCGGCTCTACGTAATGAGCGTCTACCCAAATATTCCAAAGGACCTCGTAAGGTGCCTAACTACACAACCGACTTACCCCCTGAGGCGTGGATTGAGAGTTACGAGATGGCCATGGAACTATTGGAGGTCAATGATGCTGCGTGTGCCAAGTACTTCACCATGATGCTGGATGGGACGGCCCATACTTGTTTCAAAGGGCTGCCTGCCAATTCCATCGGGTCATGGGCCGAGCTAAAAGCCCGGTTTATCCAAAATTTTAAAGATACGTGCAAACAACCCATGTCGATTGTGGATTTGGATGCTTGTGCCCAAGAATAGGGCGAGTCAACGACCCATTGGGTGCATCGGGTCAAGGCCATCCTGCACTCATCGGATAACATCAATGTCGGTTCAGCAGTCCTAATGTTAGAGAAGAATTGCCATTTTGCCTCTTAAACAGAAGCTAGGGTGGCTCAAGCGCCACCGCAATGATACGGGGGAGCTGATGGCGGCTCTAATTAAATATGCCGACTCTGGTAGTACCAAGGACCCCGAGTCTGATGATGAAAAGCCGGGAAAGGGAAAGAAGAGTGGTAACGGCAAGGGTTAGCAGCATAACCCGGCGAATCAGGGGGGCAATGGTAAGCGCTAGGCTGATGGTAATTCAGATTTTGTGGCCAATACTAATACGCAGAATAATGGTCAGTGACATAAGGGGAAGTCACCTCCTCGGACAGGCGGATCAGGTCTCAATCTTGAGCAGATGCTGAAGTAGCCCTGCCCAAAGCATGGTACATGGAAAAGACCGTCCAGTCACCTTTGGAAAGATCGTCAAATTATGAAGGAGTTCAAAAATTCTGATTTATTCCAGAACAATCATGGGTCGGACGGCGGCTCAGGTTCAGGTGGTGGCGGTTCTCATGGCCCGAGTTATGGTGGTGGCGGTTCTAGTTCCGGCTTCCAGGGCCACCAAAACCATCAAGGGAATCAGGGTGGATACAATCAACAATCTGGTTAGGGGGCTCAGCAGCAGCAGTCTGGATATCGAAGTCATCCAAAGCAGTTAAATAGTGGGCAGTACCACGTCTTCACCACAAGTTTATGCAAACGAGACCAGAAGCTCCATAAAAGGGTTGTAAACGCCGTTGAGCCGGCAGTCCCCCATTACTTATGATGGTCTGAGCAACCCATTATGTGGAGTCGAGAAGATCACCTGCCCCGGGTTGATAATCCGGGTCACTTGGCTTTAGTGGTGGCGCCTCAAGTTGGTGGATACAAATTTACTAAGGTACTAATGGACGGGGGTAGCAGCATTAATATTCTTTACTATGATACTTTCCGTCGCATGGGGTTGACTGATAAAAGTCTTAAGTCGTCCAATATTGTTTTCCATGGAGTGGTGCATGGTAAGTCAGCGTATCCTATAGGCAAGATTGATCTATAAGTATCCTTTGGGGATGAACATGATTCCAGGGCCGATAGATTAACCACTTAGGTGGTCAAGATTAAAAGCCCGTATCACGCTCTGTTTGGATGGCCGGCTTATGCCAAGTTCATGGTAGGCATTGTTATGTTTATCTGCAGCTCAAGATGTCGGGTCACAAGGGGACCATCAGAGTGCATGGAAGCTGGAAAATAGCTTTGGAGTGTGAAGAAGGTCATGCTGCTTATGTTGAATCTGTCTGTGCAACAGAGGAATTGAAGTTCTACAAAAACAATGTTGATCCGGTGGATATGACATCTTTGAAAAAGCCAACTACAGAGCATGGTAATCAAACACTCTTGAAAGTAGTGTCTTAGCTTCCGGGATGCCATGAAGACCGCGTATGCTATTTTTTGATAGTGTGGGTATCGGGATTTGCATGGGGTGAGGACCGTGGATATGTAGTATACCGGCCTTTGAATCGGGAATTTGTGTCCGTCCGCCTCTCGTTCGACCACGAGCACTGCGCTTACCACTTGATGTGTCGCAGCTATGTATAGTAGCATGGGTTCGCCGATGTTTGGCGCTGTTAGGACTGGATTACTGGCCAATAAGGTCTTTATCTCATCGAGTCCGGCCGCGGCTGCATCCATCCATACAAAGTGTTCGGTGCGCCGAAGGAGGCGGTAAAGAGGCAATGCATTCTCTCCTAGCTTGGATATAAAGCGGCTCAAAGCAGCCACGCATCCGGCTAGCTTCTGGATGTGTTTGAGGTCTGTTGGTATAGCCAACTGCGACAGAGCTCGGATTTTTACTGGATTCGCTTCAATTCCTCTATTGGAAACAATGAAGCCCAACAGCTTCCCCGAAGGGACGCCGAAAACACATTTTTCCGGATTCAACTTGATGTCGCATGTACGGAGGTTATCGAATGTGAGCCTCGAGTCATCTATTAGGGTTTCGACGTGTCTAGTTTTTATGACTACGTCGTCCACATATGCTTCCACTGTTTTGCCAATTTGTTTTTCCAGGCATGTTTGAATCATGCGCTGATAGGTTGCGCCTGCATTCTTGAGCCCGAAGGGCATAGTGTTGAAGCAAAAAGGGCCATATGGCGTTATAAAAGCTGTTGCAGCTTGGTCAGACTCTGCCATCTTTATTTGATGGTATCCGGAGTATGCGTCGAGAAAACACAGCGAGTCATGTCCAGTTGTGTCATCGACAATTTGATCGATGCGAGGGAGGGGAAAGGGATCCTTGGGGCAAGCCTTGTTGAGGTCTTTGAAATCGACGCATAAGCGCCAAGATTTGTCCTTTTTTGGTACCATTACCAAATTTGCCAGCCAATCCGGATGTTTAATATCTCTGATGAATCCAGCCTCAAGTAACTTGGCTAGCTCTTCCCCCATGTCTTGCCGTTTGGGTTTTGAAAACCGCCTTAGGGTCTGTTTGACCGGTTTGTATCCCTTTAGTATATTGAGGATGTGTTCGGCCAGCTGGCGTGGGATGCCTGGCATGTTCGAAGGGTGCCAGGCGAAAATGCCCCAATTATTGCGTAAGAAATCTCGCAGTGCGGCGTCCATCACGGGGCTTAAGTGTGTCCCAATGGACGCTGTCTTCGTGGGGTCCGTTGGATGGACCTGGAATTTGACTATCTTGTCTGCGGGTTTAAATGAGGTGGATTTGGGTCGTCTGTCGAGTATCACGTCATCCCTGTCCATGGTGGCCCGCAGTGTTGTTAACTCTTCGACTGCTATGGCTTCAGATAATGCTTCCAGGGCTAGTGCTACGGTTTTATTTTCGACGCGAAGTGTGACATCCAGATCACTGGCTAGAGTGATGATTCCGTTGGGCCCGGGCATTTTAAGCTTCATGTAGCCGAAATGGGGTACAACTTTAAAGTTTGTAAACACGTCCCGCCCTAGAAGGGCATGGTATCCGCTGCTAAAGGGAGCCACTTGGAATGTGATTTCTTCGGACCTATAATTCTCCGGGGTGCCAAATACCACATCGAGTGTGATTTTTCCCGTGCACCGTGCTTCCCGAGTAGGGATGATTCCCCTGAAGGTAGTGCCGCTTTGCACAATGCGGCCTTTATCAGTCTCCATTTTGCTGAGCGTTTCTTCATAAATCAAGTTTAACCCGCTTCCGTCGTCCATGAGTACTTTGGTGAGCCGAAAGCCGTCCACGATTGGGCTAAGGACCAGAGCGGCCGGTGCCCGGACAGTCTGGAATCGAGGTTCATCGCTGGCATTGAAAGTTATGGCAGCGTCGTTCCAGGGGTTTATCTTTTCCATATGGCAAATTTCTGCAGAGCTTCAGTGAGCTCGCTTGCACCTGCTGTTCGAGGCGAAAGTCTCGAAGACTGTTAGTACCGTATTGTGTCCGCTGGCAGGATGTTGTTCCGCTTTATGGCTTACAAGAAGGTCCTCGCCACTTTTTGCCACCTGCTGGAGTATCCAACATGCCCTAATACTATGAGTTGGCATTGTATCCGGCGCACGATGGAGCTTACATGACCCGTCGAGCCATTCTTCCAATACGGATCCCCGCCCTGGGGTGGGCTTCGGCTTCTTGGGGATTGGATCAGACGAGCTACGAGAGTTCGTCCGTTTAGTTCGGACAAAGGTCTTGGTGAGAGTGGTACTATCCCAAAATTTTGTTTGGGTCTTCCAAGCGCTCTCCATCGCACAGTACTTCCGTACTATGGTTGCCAAGTCCGCGAAGCGTGCTATGTTGCAGCGGCTTATAGCATTGCGGAGCCCTTCGTCCGTGTAGTTTTTGCAGAAGAGCGAGACCATGTTTTCCTCACGGCAGTCCTTGACCTTGCTAAGTGCAAGGAGGAATCTGGCCCAGTAATGATGTACTGTTTCCTGGGGCTCTTGCCTGATGCGGGAGAGACAGTTTAGGTCCCGATAGGTGTTGTTAGCAGAATCCGGATTTTGATCTGATCCAACGCCCAAAGTCACAGGCAGTTCCGAGCTCAACAACTCAGAATCGGGAATATCACCCAATTTCTTTGTCCCAATGCCCGATTCTAAGCCCGGGGCCTGGGTCATGCTTTCCTCTGAACAGGTTTTCGGCTCGAGGAGCTCGGCAATCCGAACATAATTTGTCCTCAAAGTTCAGGGACAATCCGCGCGTGGTTCCTCCACTATCGCTACCTCATGGGTGGCCGGCGGGGACCTAATGTCCCTTCGGTCGGGTTTAAGCCCGATCCGTTCATAGTTAGTAGCGACTCCCAGAGCGGCGATGCGATCCAAGAGCTTGTTAAGGGAGCAAAGCTCCATTGGATCCATCTGTTCGGCAAGTTCCAAACTGACGTGAAGGTTATGATTGATGACCCGAGAGGCCATCATCGGCGCCTCCGCCGATGGGGCGGCCATGATAAAGCCGCCGAGTCGGAGCGTCTAGCCTACAGCCAGAGCCCCCTCCGAGGTAATGTCGTCCTTGATGACGAGATGAGCCGTCGGGCCTTGCGGCGACATCATAGAGGAACTCTCAATGAAAGCACCAATGTCGTTGTCAAAACCGGCGGATCTCGGGTAGGGGGTCCCGATCTGTGCGTCAAGGCTGATGGTAACAGGAAGCAAGGGACACGGATGTTTACCCAGGTTTGGGCTCTCTCGATGGAGGTAAAACCCTACTTCCTGCCTGATTAATATTGATGATATGGGTAGTACAAGAGTAGATCTACCACGAGATCGTAGAGGCTATACCCTAAGAGCCAGCCTATGATGGTATGAATGTAATTGTGATCGATCTTCTAAGGACCAACCTCTCCAGTTTATATAGACACCGGAGAAGGCTAGGGTTTACATGGAGTCGGTTACAAGGAAGGAAATATAATATCCGGATCGGCAAGCTTGCCTTCCACACCAAGGGAAGTCCCATCCGGACACGGGCCGAAGTCTTGAGTCTTGTATCTTCACGCTTCAACAGCCCGGTCGTTGTACATAGTCCGACTGTCCGGATACCCCCTAATCCAGTACACCCTCGCCCGGTGTGGAGGCCTGTTGCACGGGCTCAATGACACTGGAAGTGGTCTTCGGATCTCCGTACAATTTCTAAAGCGAGGAGTTAATCTTCGACATCGTCCCCTTCGGCAGTGGCTATCATGCACTGCTCGGACGAACCGCATTCGCCAAATTCAATGTGGTACCGCATTATGCATACCTCAAGCTCGAAATGCCAGGACCTCGCGGGGTTATCACAATCAATGGAAACATAGAGCGCTCGCTCCGAATGGAGGAGCACACAGCGGCCCTCGCGGCAGAAGTACAAAACAACCTTCTAAGGCAAACAACCCGTTTGGCGATGAAGAACCCGGACACCGCCAAGCGAGTCCAGAGTACCCCGCAACAGGATCATCCGGCACGTTCAGAGCTCAACTAGCAATTCGGCCTGCGTCCTAGTCCCAGACAAGCGGCGAAATTTGTGCCGCACGTACAAAATTATGCATTCAAAATACCATGGGCATAGGCGGAGGCACGACTACGACATGGTCCACAATGCGGTTCGACCGCCCCAGGACCCACGCATCTTTGCACCCTTTTTTTTCAGGTCCTCATCTTCAGGAGGCTTCTCCGATAGACAAACTGTCAGACACATAGCGGGACAGACACACCAAGAATACAAGAAGCGGAGGCGTCCAAGGGAATCCCCAGGTGGTCTCTGATAACGATCGTTATACCTGTTTTACATACCCGCATACAGCCCGCTCCTGGTCAGGATGTGTCAAACAGTCCTATTTTGCTTATCACACTACTTGTATATGTACGCTTTGACGTATCATTTGAATAACAAGGGAAAATAGTGTATAGCATTAGCTTGCTATTACGTTTATTTACCCCTTTCCTTTACTACTTATTGATTATACATGTGCATTTTGGCATGACCAGTTTGCCAGGGGCTTTAGTGTACCCCATATCCTAGCAAGAAAAGTCCAAACACTTTTGATAGTGCGGCACCCCGAACTTATAACACTATATGCATCAGCTCCGAATCATGTCTTGGGTCAATAGTTGGGTTTGCCCAGCTCCTATGTTTTGGTACCTTACGTTCCGCTATATCGGCTAAGGTAGCGCAGGGAGAACTACTACGATTGTGTCCCGGTTCTTCCGGACGAGCACCTCAGTAGAGAAAGCCGAAAACTGACTGTCATGGTAAGGCGAGAGCCGGTCGCTGTTCGAGAGGTCTCAAATCCCTAAATATTTTTTTCGCTTCACGCGAGGAATCGGCCTTGTCCGATTTAGGCGTGTATAGCGCCCCGAGTACGGCCTTCCGGATACTAGGTGCTTCGCCAAAATTTAAAATTGTAGACTTCTATGGCCAAGTGAGAGCAATAAAGCCGTATAGTCCGATTGCCTTGTTCGTGGCGCTAAACACCTCCTTAAAAGGACCAAAAATTTGGATAAAGAGTGTTTATATTTATCCCGAACACCCCAGTACTAGTTACATGGGGGCAGGAGCCGACGACTGGCCAACTCTCAAGATTTTATAAACGGCCGCACAGAAGGTAATATTTTAAATTAACAAGCGTTATATAGCGCACATGAACTGGTTTTCATATTACAGGATGACATCAGTACATTCATTCAAATATCACATCCTTAGTACATTCATCCGCCACAAGGCTGGCACCCTTAATAACATTGTCATAGTACTGTTCGGGGTGGCGATGCTCCTTGCCCTTCGGCGGCCCCTCTGTCACCAGCTTCTCGGCGTCCATCTTCCCCCAGTGCACTTTCGCATGGGCTAAGGCCATGCGTGCACCCTCAATGCAGACGGACCTCTTCACGACTTCAAGCCGCGAACAGGCATTTACCATCCGCTTGACAAGGCTGAAGTAGCTGCCGGGCAGGGGCTCGCCAGGCCACAGCCGGACTATGAAGTCCTTCATGGCCAGTTCGGCCGCCCTGTGAAGTTCGACTAGTTGCTTCAGCTGGTCACTCAAGGGCATCGGATGCTCGGCCCCAATATACTGGGACCAAAACAGCTTATCCGTCGAGCTCCCCTCCTCAGCACGGTAGAACTCTGCGGCATCAGACATGCTGTGCGGCAGATCTGCGAATGCTCCTGGAGAGCTCCGAATTCGGGTAAGTAAAAGGAAAGTCTCATTCACATGGTTGCTTTGCATAATGAAAGCCTTACCCGTAGCTATCTTCTTGGCCGCCTCAATTTCCTGGAGGGCCTTCTGGGCTTCTACCTTGGCGTCTTGCACGCTCTGACAGGCCTTCGCAAGCTGCGACTCTTGCGTCTTGGAGTCACGCTCCAAGGAATCGAAATTTTTGACGAAATCCTGGAGCTCTTGCTAGACCTCATCAACCCGAGCCTCTTGTTTTTCACGCTCGGTGCGCTCCCTGGCCGCTTTGCCTTTCGCCTTGGACAACGCCTTCTTAAGGGCCGCCACCTCGGTCGTGGCCCCTATTAAAATTCATCATGCTTCTATTAGCATCAACAATTTTTTTCCTTTATATAACATTCAGACGGGGTATTACTTACCTTTTTTCTTCTCGAGCTGCCTCTTCATGAGGCCGAGCTCTTCTTCGGCCCGCCCCAGGTTCTGCCTTAGTCCGGAGACCTCCGTAGTGGCGGCAGCGGCGGCCAGCAGCGACACTTGCTCATTCACATAGACATAATATGATTATACTCCTGGGAATAATATTTGATCCTCTATCCGGCCTTTCTTCCCGAACACCAGACAGAGCATCAGGGGCTACTGTCTATATTGTGATACTTTCTCATAATTTGAATTACTTACCTCAAAGCCTGTCAGGAGGCTGGCGCAGGCTTCGGTCAATCCGCTTTTGGCAGACTGCACCTTCGCAATCACCATACTCATAAGAGTACGGTGTCCTTCATCAAGGGAAACGCTCTGAAGCGCTTCCGCCAAGTTATCCGACGCCTCTGGATGGACAGAGGTCATCGGCACAGGCAGATCGCCCCCCTTGGCGAGGGGTTGCCTGCCTAAATCCGGAACCACTGGAGGTTCCAGCGCAGTATCCATCTGGGGGCCAAGCTTGCCGTGACCCCCCTCATCAAAATCCATGGGGATCTTCCCCCCCATGAGCCCGGCAGCCCGGAACTATCTCTCCCTGGCCCGGTATCCTGTGAGATAACACCTCGTGTCATCCGCGGGCCGGGGAGTGGAGGCCGTCGGGAGCGAATAGATGTTCATCTCCGACGAGCCCAAGGACCCATCCGAGGAGGATAAGTCGATGTGGGCTTTGGACGGACTGCACAAATGTATTTAGACATGATCAAGAAGCCATAAAGCTAAACATGCCAGAAGTACTATGGTATCCGGATACTTACGATGTCGCCAGGGGCTTGTCCCTGGGTAGCCACTCCTCGTCGATGTAGGTGGCTATGGTGGAGTGGTCCGGAGGGAGGGTCCTTCCCTTCTTGCACCCTTCGGCCTCCCCGGAATGGGAGGCCTTCCTTTTCTTATCCCCCTTGGTTTGGGGGAGAGGGTTTTCCTCTTCCTCCTCCTCATTGTCATTGGAGGAGTGCGCTTCGGTGTCTTCAGACGATGAGTCCAACACCACCTTGCGCCAGAGACTTTTCCTGGTCCCTGTGGCCTTCTTCTTGTCCTTGTTCTCCGGCACCTCATAGGGCGCCAGAAACAGCATCTCCGTCAGGAGATCAGTTGCTGGATCTTCAGGCAACGGAGCTGGACAGTCGATCCGCTCCGCTGTCGCCACATAGTCCTGTCAAATCAGTATGATGGCTTAGATTCCACCCTCGAATATACAGAGGAAAGGCACATCTGGTGAAATATAGAGTGCTTGCCGAATTGCCGTGGTTCTTTGCGCTGAGTCCACAGTCCTCGGTGGTGGGAGGAGGTACTCTGGCAGTCTTGAACAACACCTTCCAGATGTCTTTCTGCGTCATGTCGAAGAACTCTCGCAGCGTCTGGTGTTTGGCTAAATCGAATTCCCACGGGTTGAAAGCCCGTCTTTGACACGAGAGGATCCGAGGAAAGAGCATGACCTAGACCACGTTGACGAGCTTGATCTTCTTGCTTATCATATTTTTTTCACGCAATTCTGGAGTCCGGTCAGCTCCGCGGGCGCACCCCAGGCTAAGCCCTTCTTCTTCCAGGAGGTGAGCGGCATGGGGATGCCAGATCAAAATTCGGGGGCCGCCGCCCAGTTGGCGTCGCACGACTCGGTGATGTAGAACCACCCCGACTGCCACCCCTTTATGGTCTCCACATAGGAGCCCTCGACCCAGGTGACGTTGGGCATCTTGCCCACCATAGCGCCTCCGCACTCTGCTTGCTGGCCAACCACTATCTTCGGCTTCACGTTGAAAGTCTTCAGCCACAAACCAAAGTGCGGCTTGATGCGGAGGAAGGCCTCGCACATGACGATAAACACCGAGATGTTGAGGATGAAATTAGGGGCCAGATCATGAAAATCTAACCCATAGCAAAACATGAGCCCGCAGACAAATGGGTGAAGGGGGGATCCCAGTCGATGGACGAAGTGGGTGAGTAACACAACACTCTCGTGGGGTTGCGGAGTTGGAACAATCTGCCCTGCTGTCGGTGTCCAAACCGGCGGATCTCGGGTAGGGGGTCCCGAACTGTGCGTCTAAGGCTAATGGTAATAGGAGGCAGGGGACATGATGTTTTACCCAGGTTCGGGCCCTCTCGATGGAGGTAATACCCTACTTCCTGCTTGATTGATCTTGATGATATGATTATTACAAGAGTTGATCTACCATGAGATCGTAGAGGCTAAACCCTAGAAGCTAGCCTATGATTATGACTGTTCTTGTCCTACGGACTAAACCCTCCGGTTTATATAGCCACCAGAGGGGGCTAGGGTTACACAGAGTCGGTTACAGAGAAGGAAATCTACATATCCGAATATCCAGGCTTGCCTTCCATGCAAAGGAGAGTCCCATCTGGACACGGGACGAAGTCTTCCATCTTATATCTTCATAGTCCAACAGTCCGGCCAAAGTATATAGTCCGACTGTCTAAGGACCCCTTAATCAAGGACTCCCTCAGTAGCCCCTGAACCGGGCTTCAATGACGATGAGTCCGGCGTGCAGATTGTCTTCGGCATTGCAAGGCGGGTTCCTTCTCTGAATAATTAGTAAAATATTTAGAACACAAGGATCGTGTCCGGCTCTGCAAAACAAATTCCACATACCACCGTAGAGAGTATAATATTCCAAAAACCTAATCTGCTGAGAGCTTTTTACAGCATGACATCACGCCATGGTCCGGTCATTATTCAAACTGTTTTTCTCAACCCGCTACTGCACGTAATGCGAGGTGGTTTCCTTGACACGTCTTGTTGAAGCAGGGATCGTGTCCCCTTATCATGGGATTCTCATCAATACGGGTATGGGTAACCCAACCGCGCCATCAATCATGGCGCTTGGGAAATAAGCGATTTTAACGGGCAAGTGGGGAGGCGCACAGTTTCTACCGCCTTTATAAAGGGATAAGGATTCTCCTCTTTCACCCACGCCTCCTTCCTTCTTTGCTCATCCATTCTCGCACGCTCGAGCTCTAGCACCCCAGGTCTCACCTTCTCCGCACAGTCAAACATGTCCGGAGCGGCAGGCAAGTGGATGGCCTCCTCCGTCATGGAGGAGGACATTACAAAGCTCTGGGCGGCCGGATACTTGGCCACAGACATCACGCACCGGCTTCCGGACGCAGGGCAGATCATGCCGACTCCGGGACCCCACGAGAGGGTCGTGTTCCTCGCCAACTTTGTCCATGGACTAGGATTCCCCCTCCACCCATTTGTCCGTGGGCTCATGTTCTATTACGGGCTAGATTTTCATGATATAGCCCCTAATTTCATCCTCAACATCTTGGCGTTTATCATCGTGTGCGAGGATTTTCTCCGCATCAGGCCCCACTTCGGCCTGTGGCTGAAGATCTTCAACGTGAAGCTGAAGATAGTGGTCGGCCAGCAGGTGGAGTGTGGAGGCGCCATGGTGGGAAAGATGCCCAGGCTCGAAGGCTCCTTTGTGGAGACCGTGAAGGGGTGGCAATTAGGGTGGTTCTACATCACCGAGCCGCGCGACGCCAACTAGGTGGCGGCCCCGAATTCCGATCCGACATCCCCGTGCGGCTCACCTCCTGGAAGAAGAAGGGCCTAGCCTGGGGCACATCCATGGAGCTGACCGGACTCTAGAACTTCGTCAAAAACATGAAAACCAAGAATATCAAGCTTGTCAACGTGGTCCAAGTCATGCTATTTCGCTGGATTCTCCTGTGTTAAAGACAGGCATTCAACCTGTGGGAGTTCGACGCGGCCCAACACCAGACACTGCAAGAGCCCTTCGATACGATGCACAAAGACGTCTGGAAGGTGTTGTTCAAGGCCAGCGAAGTTCCTCCTCCCACCTTCGAGGACCGCGGACTCAGCGCCAAGCGCCACGCCAATGCGGTAAGCATTCTACATTTCGCAAGATGTGCCTTTCCTCAGTATATTTGTGGGAGGAACTAAAGCCACCATACTGATCTAACAGGAATATGTGGCGACGGCAGAGTGGATCGACTGTCTAGCTCCGTTGCCTGAAGATCCAACAACCACTCTCCTGACGGAGATGCTGGTTCCGACGCCCTATGAGGTGCCGGATAAGAAGGACAAGAAGAAGGCCACGGGGACCAGGAAAAGTCTTCGGTGCAAGGTGGTGCCGGACTTATCGTCCGAAGACACCGAGGCACACTCCTCCAACGACAATGAGGAGGAGGAGGAGAAAACCCCTCTCCCCCAAACCGAGGGGGAGAAGAAAAGGAAGGCCGCCCCTTCCGGGGAGGCCGAAGGGTCCAAGAAGGGAAGGACCCTCCCCCCGGACCATTCCACAACCGCTGCCTATAGCGAGGAGGAGTGGCTACCCAGGGCCAAGCCCCTGGCGAAGTCATAAGTATTCGTATGCCAGGATACTTCTTGCATGTTTTAGCTTTATGGCTTCTTATTATGTCAAGATATGCTTGTGCAGTCCGTCCGAAGCCCACATCGACTTATCCTCCTCGGATGGGTCCTTGAGCTCGTCGGAGATGAACAGCTATTCGCTCCCGACGGCTTCCACTCCCCGGCCCGCGGATGACACCGAGGTGTTATTTCAGAGGATACCGGGCCAGGAGGAGGTAGTCCTGGAGACGCCTCAAGGTGAGAGTCCCGATGCCGGGCTCATGGGGGGGGATCGCCATGGATTCGGATGAGGGGGGCCGCAGTAGGCTTGGCCCCCAGCCGGACACTGCTTCGGAACCTCCAGTGGTTCCGGATTCAGGCAGGCAGCCACCCGCCAGGGGGGCGAGCCGTCTGTGCCGATGACCTGTGTCCATCCACAGGCATTGGATAACTTGGTGGAAGAGCTTGAGAGCGCTTCCCTTGATGAAGGACACCGTACTCTTATGAGTATGGTGATTGCGAAGGTTCAGTCCGCCAAAAGCGGATTGATCTAAGCCTGCGGCAGCCTCCTGACAAGCTTTGAGGTAAGTAATTTAAATTATGAGAAAGTATCACAGTGTAGACAGTAGCCCCTGATGCTCCGTTTCATGTTCGGGAAGAGAAGCCGAACATAGAATCAAATATTATTACTAGGAGTCTAATCATATTATGTCTATGTGAATAAGCAGGCATCGCTGCTGGCCACGGCCGCTGCCACTGTGGAGGTTTCCAGACTGAGGCAGAGCCTAGGGCGGGCCGAAGAAGAGCTCAGCCTCATGAAGAGGCAGCTCGAGGAGAACAAAGGTGAGCAATGCCCCGTCTGAATGTTATATATAGAGGAAAACATCGTTGACGCTAATAGAAGTACGATGAATTTTACTAGGGGCCATGACCGAAGTGGCGGCCCTTAAGAAGGCTATGTCCGAGGCCGAAAACAAAGTGGCCAAGGAGTGCACCGAGTGCGAAAAACAAGAGGCGTGACTTGATGAGGACCGGCAAGAGCTTCAGGACTTCATCCAAAAATTCGAGTGCTTGGAGCGTGACTCCAAGACGCAAGAGTCAGAGCTTGCGAAGGCCCGTCAGAGTACACTAGACGCTAAGGCCGAAGCCCAGAAGGCCCTCTAGGAAATTGAGGCGTCCAAGAAGATAGCTGCGGGTAAGGCTTTCATTATGCAAAGCAAGCATGTGAAGGAGACTTTCCTTTTACTTACCCGAATTTGGAGCTCTCCAGGAGCATTCGAAGATCTGCCTTGCAGCATCTCTGATGCCGCAGAGTTCTACCGGGCTGAGGAGGGGAGATCGACGGATAAGCTGTTTTGGTCCCAATATATTGGGGCCGAACATCTGATGCCCTTGAGCGACCAGCTAAAGCAACTGGTCAAACTTCACAAGGCGGCCGAACTGGCCATGAAGGACTTCATAGTCCAGCTATGGCCTGGCAAGCCCCTGCCCAGCAGCTACTTCGGCTTTGTCAAGCGGATGGTGAATGCCTGTCCACGACTTGAAGTCGTTAAGCGGTCTGTCTGCATTAAGGGTGCACGTAGGGCCTTGGCCCGTGCGAAGGTGCACTGGGGGAATATGGACGCCGAGAAGCTGGTGACAGAGGGGCCGCCGAAGGGAAAGGAGCATCTCCACCCCGAACAGTATTATGAAAATGTCATTAAGGGTGCCCGCCTTGTGGCGGATGAATGTACTAAGGATGTGATATTTGAATGAATGTACTCATGTCATCCTGTATTATGAAAATCAGTTCATGTGCGCTATGTAGCGCTTGTTAATTTAAAATATTACCTTTTGTGCGGCCATTTAAAACATCTTGAGAGTTGGCCAGTCGTCGACTTCCGCGCCCATGTAACTAGTACTGGGGTGTTCGGGATAAATATAAACACTCATTATCCAAGTTTTTGGTCCTTGTAAGGAGGTGTTTAGTGCCACGAACGAGGCAATCGGACTATACGACTTTATCGCCTTCACTTAGCTATAGAAGTATACAATTTTAAATTTTGGCGAAGCCCCTAGTATTCGGAAAGCCGGGCTTGGGCCGCTATACACGCCTAAGTCGGACGAGGCCAATTCCTCGCCTGAAGCGGAAAAAATCTTTAAGGATTTGAGACCTCTCGAACAGCGACCAACTCTCGCCTTATCATGACAGTCAGTTTTTGGCTTTCTCTACTGAGGTGCTCGTCCGGAAGAACCGGGACACAATCGTAGTAGTTCTCCCTGCGCTACCTTAGCCGATATAGCGGAACGTAAGGTACCAAAACATAGGAGTCAGGCAAACCCAACTATTAACCCAAGACATGACTCGGAGCTGATGCATATAGTGCTATAAGTTCAGGGTGCCGCACTGTCGAAAGTGTTCGGACTTGTCTTGCCAGGTTATGGGGTACTGACCCCTGGCAAACTAGTCGTGCCAAAATGCACGGGTATAATAAATAAGCAGTAAAGAAAAAAAGGGTAAATAAACTCAATAGCAAGATGACGCTGTATACTATTTTCCCTTGTTATTCAAATGATACGTCAAAGCGTACATATACAAGTAGTGCGATAAGGAGAATAGGACTGTTTTGACACATCCTGACCAGGAGCGGGCGGTATGCAGGTATGTAAAACAAGTATAACGATCGTTAGCAGAGACAACCTGAGGATTCTGTCGTACGCCAAAGCTTCTTGTCCTCCTGGTGTGTCCGTCCCGCTATGTGTCCAATAGCCGGTCTTTCGGAAGAGCCTCCTGAAGATAGGGACCTGAAAGAAAAAAGGGGTGCAAGGATGCGTGGGTCCTAGGGTGGTCGAACCGCATTGTGGACCGCATCATGGTCATGCCTCCGCCTATGCCCAGGGTATTTTAAGTGTGTAGTTCTGTACGCGCGACACAAATGTCGCCGCTTGACTGGGACTAGGGCGAAGGCCGAATTGCTAGTCGAGCTCTGGACGTGTCGGATGATCCTGTTGTGGAGTACTCCGGACTCGCTTGACGGTATCCGGGTTCTTTATCGCCGAATTGGTTGTTTGCCTAAGAAGGCTATTTTGTACTTCCGCCGCGAGGGCTGCGGTGTGCTCCTCCATGCGAAGCGAGCGCTCTGTGTTTCCATTAACTGTAATAACCCCGCGAGGTCCTGACATTTTGAGCTTGAGGTATGCGTAATGTGGTACTGCATTGAATTTGGCGAATGCGGTTCGTCCGAGCAGTGCATGATAGCCACTGCAGAAGGGGACGATGTCGAAGATTAACTCCTCGCTTCGGAAATTGTTCGGAGATCCGAAGACCACTTCCAGTGTGATTGAGCCCGTACAACAGGCCTCCACACCGGGTATGACACCCTTGAAGGTGGTTTTTGTCGGCTTGATCCTTGAGGGGTCGATGCCCGTTTTGTGCATTGTATCCTGATAGAGCAGGTTAAGGCTGCTGCCACCGTCCATGAGGACTCGTGTGAGATGGAATCTATCGATGATGGGATCATGGACCAATGCGGCCGAACCGCCATGACAGATACTGGTAGGATGGTCCCTGTGATCGAAAGTGATCAGACAAGAGGACCATGGGTTGAATTTTGGGGCGACTGGCTCCATCGCATAGAGGTCCCTTAGTGCATGCTTCCGTTCCCGCTTGGGGATATGGGTTGCGTATATCATATTCACTGTTTTCACCTGGGGAGGGAATTTCTTCTGTCCTCCCGTGTTCGGCGGTCGGGGCTCCTCGTCGTCGTCGCTATGCAGCCCCTTTTCCTTGTTTCCGGCATTCAACTTGCCGGCCTATTTAAACACCCATCATTCCATGTTGGTGTGGTTGGCTGGTTTATCGGGGGTGCCGTGAATTTGACATGAGCGATCGAGTATGCGGTCCAAACTGGACGAGCCTGGACTGTTTCTTTTGAATGGCTTTTTCCTCTGTCCGAATTTAAAGCCTCTGAATCCGGCATTGACTGTCCTGTCTTTGGCGTTGTCGCCATTATTGTGACGCTTGTGTATGTTTCGTCGTGGCTTGCCGTTGCTATCCCTGGCGTCTGATTCGCCTGAGTTTTTGGGTGTGATGTTGCTGTGAGCCAGCCAGCTGTCCTCGCCCGCGCAGGAGCGGGTCATGAGTGTCGTGAGGGCTGCCATGAACTTTGGCTTCTCTTGGCCGAGATGTCGGGCGAGCCATTCGTCGCGGATGTTGTGCTTGAAGGCCACTAAGGCTTTGGCATCCGGATAGTCGACAATTTGGTTCTTTTTAGTAAGGAACCTAGTCCAGAATTTCCTGGCTGATTCTCCGGGCTGTTGGGTTATGTGACTTAAGTCATCAGCATCTGGTGGTCGCACGTAAGTGCCCTAGAAGTTATCGAGGAACGCGTCTTGCAGATCCTCCCAACTGCCGATGGAGCTTGCAGGCAGGCTATTCAGCCAATGCCGGGCCGGTCCTTTGAGCTTAAGTGGTAGGTACTTTATGGCATGTAAGTCATCGCCGTTGGCCATGTGAATGTGGAGAAGAAAATCTTCGATCCATACCGCGGGGTCTGTTGTGCCATCATATGATTCAATGTTTACGGGTTTGAACCCTTCTGGGAATTCGTGATCCATAACTTCATCAGTGAAGCATAAGGGGTGGGCGGCGCCTCTATGCCGGGCTACATCCCGATGTAGTTCAAATGAACCCGGTCTATTGTATTCAGCCTGGCCGGGCTTTGGTTTATTGTATCCGGTGTGACAGTCATCGTCACGTCTTGTGGCGCGCCCCCGTGATCCGTAGATCGATCTTGACTATCCTACTTTGTTTTCCAATACATCTCGCAGGTCCTTCATGTAGACACGGGGTGCGGTCTGGGCTTTTGGCTGGTATGCCGTTTTTTCGCGGCCATGGGGTGGCTGGTCAGCCGCATCATGTGCTGGTAGCTTGGGTTTTAAAGCCTCCTCCTCGAGCTGAGGTAGCAACCTCCGCATTTTGTAACTTTTGCAAGGGCGCTCGAGTCTGTATTCCTCGGCAGCCAGGACCTCGGTCCATCTATCGGTTAGCAGATCTTGATCAGCTTGAAGCTGTTGTTGCTTTTTCTTCAGGCTATTTGCAGTGGCAATAAGCCAACGTTTGAAGCGCTCCTGCTCGACGGGATCCTCTGGCATGATGAATTCTTCGTCGCCAAGGCTTACTTCATCTTCGGAGAGAGGCATGTAATTATCATCCTCTGATTCTCCATCAGTTGCCTGCTCTTTAGGGCTAGCTTGACCATCCTCCTGCTCGACCCGCTCAAAGCCTGGCTGGGTAGAGTTGTCTTCGCCTTCGGCACCATCCGGATTGTTATCTCTTGTGCCGGTATCACTACTTTTGCTATGGCAGGACTTGGAGCGGCGCTGATGACGCCGGTGTCTAGATTGCTTCTCCAAGGGGTTATCATCCGTTGCCTCATCGCCATTGTTTTCTTTAGGGGTGTCCACCATATAAATATTGTATGATGAGGTGGCAGTCCAGTGCCCTATAGGTGGTGGTTCATGTTCTTCTCCTGCATCGTCGTCCATACCGTCGATGTCTTCGGAGTCGAAGTCAAGCACGTCGGTTAAATCATCGATAGTGGCTATAAAGTGGGTGATGGGTGGGAGACGAATTTCTCCGTCGTCCGCTTCCCACTCGAGCCGGACATAGTTCGGCCAAGAGTCTCCTGACAAGGAAAGAGACCTTAATGAGTTTAGTGCGTCACCCAAGGGCGAGTGCTGAAAAATATCAACGGCAGTGAACTCCATGACCGGTGCCCAATCGGATTTGATAGGCACGGACGCACGCGGTTTGGATCCTGTGGCCGGAGACGAGTCCGAGGGTCCGATGACACCACTCTCACAGGAGGTGGAATCAGTGTTCGGCTCTGACGCCGATGAGTGTGCGGCTTCCGTGGTGGGGTCCATCCACCCGCCCTCGGAAGGCACGATCTGCTCCGGATTGATTCCTGATGTCCCCGCAGGCGCGATCTCCTGAATGTTGTCCAACGAAAGATCAAGGTCATGCCCGTCGTGACCATTTGGCGCACCTGTCATGGGCTCGAATTCGTCGAAGATCAAGTCTCCGCGGATGTCGGCAATATAGTTTAAGCTTCCAAACCTGACCTGATGGCCAGGGGCGTAGCTATCAATCTGCTCCAGATGGCGAAGCGAGTTGGCCCGCAATACGAAGCCGCCGAATACAAAGATCTGTCTGGGAAGGAAAACCTCCCCCTGGACTGCATCGTTGAAGATGATCGAAGCACCCATAAAGCCTTACAGCAACGACATAGTGGAACACTCAATGAAAGCACCAATGTCGGTGTCAAAACCGGCGGATCTCGGGTACGGGGTCCTGAACTGTGTGTCTAAGGCTAATGGTTACAGGAGGCAGGGGACACGATGCTTTACCCAGGTTCGGGCCCTCTCGATGGAGGTATACCCTACTTCCTGCCTCATTGATCTTGATGATATGAGTATTACAAGAGTTGATCTACCACGAGATCGTAGAGGCTAAACCCTAGAAGCTAGCCTATGATTATGATTGTTCTTGTCATACGGACTAAACTCTCCGGTTTATATAGACATCGGAGGGGGCTAGTGTTACACAGAGTCGGTTACAAAAAAGGAAATCTACATATTCGAATATCCAAGCTTGCCTTCCACGAAAAGGAGAGTCCCATCCGTACACGGGATGAAGTCTTCAATCTTGTATCTTCATAGTTCAACAGTCCGGCCAAAGTATATAGTCAGGCTGTCCGAGTACCCCTCAATCCAGGACTCCCTCACCTGCGTATGGGAGCCGGTGCGCGATGTCTACATCCAAGTATCTGGCCTCCCGGAGCTTCGTAATATCCTCCTCCGTGATGGAGGAGGCCATCCACTTCCCTCCCGCTTCGGACATGTTTGGAATGGCTGTACGGAGAAGGTGAGAACTGGGGCGCTGGAGCTCGAGCGTGCGAGAATGGATGAATGGAGGAAGAAGAAGGTGTGGGTGAAAGAGGAGAATCCCTATCTCTTTATAAAGGCGGTAGAAACTGTGCGCCTCCCCACTTGCCCGTTAAAATCGCTTATTCCCCAAGCGCCATGATTGATGGCACGGTTGGGTTACCCACACCCGTATTGATGAGAATCCCGTGATAAGGGGACATGATCTCTAGTTCGACGAGACGTGTCGATAAACCTGCCTCGTGATATGTGCAGTGGCAGGTTGTGAAAAACGGTTCGAATGAAGATCGGATCGCGGCGTGATGTCATAAAAAGTCGTCAGCAGATCAGATCTTGGAATATTGTACTCTCTACGGTGGTATGTGGAATTTGTTTTGCAGAGACGGACATGATTCTTGTGTTCAAAATCTTTTATGGAGTATTCGGAGAAGGAACCCACCTTGCAATGCCGAAGACAATCTGCTCGCCGGACTCATCATCATTGAAGCCTGGTTCAGGGGCTACTGAGGGAGTCCTGGATTATGGGGTCCTCGGACAGCCGGACTATATACTTTGGCCGGACTGTTGGACTATGAAGATACAAGATTGAAGACTTCGTCCCATGTCAGGATGGGACTCTCCTTTGCGTGGAAGGCAAGCTTGGCAATTCGGATATGTAGATCTCCTTCTCTGTAACCGACTCTGTGTAACCCTAGCCCCCTTCCGGTGTCTATATAAACCAGAGGGTTTAGTCCGTAGGACAAGAACAATCATAATCATAGGCTAGCTTCTAGGGTTTAGCCTCTACGATCTCGTTGTAGATCAACTCTTGTAATACTCATATCATCAAGATCAATCAAGCAGGAAGTAGGGTATTACCTCCATCGAGAGGGCCCGAATCTGGGTAAAACATCGTGTCCCCTGCCTCCTATTACCATTAGCCTTAGACGCACAGTTCGGGACCCCCTACCCAAGATCCGCCGGTTTTGACACCGACAGTCGTCCTTCATGGTTCGACTGGATGGATATTGCTCAAAAATTAGTTTCTGTACATTGATGTGTACTGTGATGCAATTGAATACGAGGGTCTTGTGTTTGCTTCCACCACTCATGGAACTGTTTTGCATGTGATCCTCATAGTTTTGGTACGTTTGTCTTCCACCGTAATTATAATTGTTTCATCCACATGCATGCGGGTTAGCAAGTTTCCCTTTACTAATTAACCTTCTTCTTGTGTTTCCAAGGTCATGTGAACATTCCACCACCTTTACTTGAGAATCTTTATAACCAAGGGGGAGATGACGATGGTGATGATCACGAGCATGAGGACGAGGAGGGCCCATATACTTAGTGGCGCCTGGCAACTTATTCTGATGGATCACCCCTTCTTGTCTGTATACAACGTACTGCTGATGTTACTACTAAGGGAGCACATGTTGTCTCTCATGGTCGCATTCTCCGGACCTATTCCAACACCCGTTGCATCGTATTCTGGATGGATACAGTGTGCTAGCGCCAACACCTTCTCCCTGGTATAGTGTTGATAGTCTTGGAGAAAACTCACTCTTCCTTGGACAAAACTATCCAATGATGGTGAAAGGAGATCCAACTGATGTTGACACAACGTTACTACCATTTATGAGAAGCAATTGTATCTATACCTCGGACATTTTGGTGGTTCCCTACCCTGGTACTAATATAGTAGGCTGCTTCAGCCTGGATGATCAGTCATGCGTTGGTCTCGAGATTGACAATAGATGGCCCTTCCTAGAGAATCACTTGTGGTTCAAAGCAAGCGTTTCCAATACCGAGGATTGGTTGAGTTGAAGTTCATTTCATCGCTTGTTATTTGTTGTGTGATGAAAACTTTAGTATTTATAATGTATCCTCATTGTCGTTGTGTGTTGATGACCTGTTATATGTAATAAAATGATATGCCTGTGATAAACTTACTAAATTTATGAATGGCTTTCGAGTCGCTTCTCTGAGTGGGTGCTGCGACGAGGCAAAAAAATAGTTTTCGAATACATAATTGTATGTGCATTGCAACAGGTTATCGAATGAGGCCAATAAACAATAGTACACTATTTCTACTAGCTTCACATGCTTCACGCGTCGGGCGGGTGTTCTTACTGTAGTTGTGAATCCCATCATCCTAGGTCCTCGGATGAGTCCGGTAGAAATTGCATTCTGATGTTTGGGTTCAAACTTTTAGAACTAATGCACTATCTCTATGTTTACATATACATAATACAACAAGTTTTAAACTTGAGACCAGCCACCCACCCTCACAAAGAACACTTTTTAACCTAGCACAGACTCCAGGAAATTTGGCCACAGTGTGACGTAACCAGCACCTCGAATCCTCGATATTACTACTATATAGTAGTAGGGTGGCATGGGCCAGAACAAGCATTCATGTCCAGGAGTACGGCACACGTCACCAACACGACTTCCATCTGACACCATATTTCCTGGAGTCCGTGCTACAACAATCTCTTCAACCTCGTCGTTTCTCTAACTCAGCCAATGCGCGGCGGGCGAGGTGGGGGTTTGCCGATAGTCAGTTTCCTCAACTGCGGTCCCACTTGTAAGGCCAACTCCAACGCATGACCCCAAACGGACCTCCGTTTTGCCCATATTCTGTCTGTTTGGGTAGGGCAATGGGGTCGTGTCCTGGCCATTTCTCGGATGTGGTGGCCGTGCGCCGAATGCGCAGATGCATCCCTTTCGCGTACATTTTTCTTTGCAAACACATATCTTTTTTTCATCATTGATTTTTGGTACATGGAAATACATCACCAAAATTTCACCAAAGAAAGCAAGAACCACAAGAATACATTTTAGAACATATCCAACTTCCATAACTGCTCCTATAAGTTGGATTAGTGCCTTCCCGATGCATTCATTGTTGATTTGCGGAGGCTCAATCTTGCGTGCTTCTTTCTTCTTTGAGTGTAAAGAAGTAGACGTTGCTTCCTCGCATCTAGTCTCATGTTTGGCCTCTATTCTATCAACAAGTGCACTAGTCTCATCTTTAGCCTCTATGCTAGCTAAAAGTGCTAAAACATCTACTAAATTGCACTCTATTAATATATTGATGTACTCTTCTTCCCAATACCAAAACTTGCATCCATTCTACACAATAAAATTTTAAGTTAGCACAACTAGTCTAATACGAGAGCATAACTGAAGATTTGGTCGAGTTCTTCCTTCTTTTGCCAACACGTGGGACATCCAGCATCCAGGTCGTGTCATGCAAGAAAATGGAGTGGTAGTTGAAGCCACGTGATGTGCATCTTGGGTTAAACTATAAGTAGAATCTTACTACTCTTGAGTAACTCCAAAAGCGCCACCGAAGATCTTTATTGGATTTGTTTTTCATCACCAGCACGTCAAGGTGAAATATGTGCAGGTTCAGTGGGTCCTCTTGCGTTTTCACTGACATGTGGGACCACATATGAGCAAACAAACGATGGGTTCCGCGCGTGTGCTGGCTGGCTGAGAAGAGAGATAGAGGAGGGCTGAGCACGGACTCCAGGAAATTTGTTCTACGTAACCAGCACCTCAATATAGTGGGGTGGCATGGGCCATAACTAGCATTCATGTCTAGCAGTACGGCACACGCCACCCACACGAGTCCCATCCAACACCAATTTTCTTGGAGTCCGTGCTACACCCATCTCTTCTCCCTCCTGTTTTCTCAGCCATCGTGCCGTGGACGGGGTGGGTGTTTGCTGATAAACGGTTTGCTCAACTGCGGTCCCACTTGTAAGTGAAAATGCAACACAACACGCATTCCCCCTTGAGCGGTGTGCCGGACGAAACTTGTGGGGGTGCGACGCAAACACGGCAGGCTTTTCCTTTTGAACTTGTAACTTGTAAAATTTGGTTCTGCTCCATGGCGCGACTGATAGATAGAAATAATGATTTTTCCTAGAGTAATGAGAAGTTTGGTTCTGGCGCGGTTCATGCATGGAGTACATATGAAAATTATGAAGTTGATGCGGAAGATGAGTTAATTACTAGTAGTACCATATACTACTACATGGATTTGACGGAAAGATAAAGATACATGCGGATCCATCAAGGACATCCTCACGCCCTAGTGCACCGGGTCACCAACCGACATGTGAGGAGCAGCGGCATTGGCGGCAAGCTCAATGTGCTTCTGAACAATGTCGTCCAAGGTTGCCCTACGGTCCAAGAAGGCCAGCGTCCTATCGTCCTCCTCTTGCATGTAGTAGTCCTTATGGACGATTTGCGCGTAGACGTGGGTGATTATGTCGATGGTGTCTTGTTGCGCCAGGCGCTGCGCGGTGAGCGCGACCTCAAGGTGGACATTCTCCGGTGCAACGGCGGGGAGTCGCAGGGCCACCAGTGCATCGAAGAGGTTTTCACCATAGAGGCCGTTGAGGGTGGCAGGCATCACAGAGCCTGGGCACGTGGGCTGGAGGCGTACATCAAGGTCATCCGCGAGCTTCTTGACGATGGTGAACTTGTCGAGGAATCCGACGAGGACCTTGTCGAACAAGGAGACGAAGTTGTTGTCCAAGTGGCCCCTCTCCCTAGCGGCCTCAAGCACTACCTGGAGAAATTCCTCGGTGTCGGGCTGCAGGCTGGCGTCGTGGACCATCTGGCACAGCCGGCTGATGCTCGCGCTCAATGCCTCCATGGGTCTAGCTTCTACTCAGCTGATCTTGCGATTGGAGTGATCACTCTTTCCCTTGGTTAGGGTGCGTAGGTGCGTAGGATTTTGTAGATTGGACTGGTGGGAGCCTTTATATGAGAAGTGCAGACTGCGTTGAATTCACATGCGTGTTGGCCATCTACTCCTCGCCCCTCTACTACACCAGCCTTTGGTTGTATGACAGGTGGGCCAGCCACCCGTTGGGCCCATGTGTCATACACCCAAAGGCAGGTGTAGTAAGTCAATGAAGCTGCGTCCCCCTCCATGTCGGTGCAGTATAGTCATCTCACCGGACCTCTAGTTGGGGCCAAACAAGAGAACTTTGATGTTTACTGGTTTATTGGACCCCTTTGCATTTTGCGTCATGTTTTGAACTAAGAAAATGTTAATGCATGAACCAAAAATGTTGTGTAAGTCACCTTACGAAAACCAAATAATCCCAAAACACTTAGGCACGGTACATTAACTCCCTCCTCGTTTCTTATTTCGTGACATATCAACCAATGAGAGATGTGGGTCGTGCATGGTTTCAATGACTTGAGACTACCAAACATCACATGCAGTGGTTAGTTCATTGCATGTAATCCTATTAAGTAGCAAAAAGACATTAAGTTCTCTTGCCGATAGGAATAAAACAATACATCATGTATTTATTTACAGAGGGAGTAGTACATTTTTTGTGACATGCATTACTAGATATTGCTAGTCAAATACTAAATCCAGATGGACGTGGTAGTACTACTAAATCCAGACGATGGTGCTAGTACTAGTAGTAGTACTACCAATGTAGTAGCATTGTACTACCCGTTGGTCAAATTATTACGTGCTGCTCCTCACCGTGAAGTGACAAGACCCTGCGCCGGTGATGACACCTGGCTATAGGCGCCGTGTTCGGCATACCATAGTCAGCCTCACCGTGTGTAGTCACTATTGTCGGATTTCGGGTTCTGGCAGACCTTTGAGGTTCGAACACTGCGGTGCGCACGAAGGTCTTTCCCCTACCAGCTCACGCCTCGAAGTCTCGCAAGGATCTAAGCAAGAAAGATGAACACACAAGGGACACGAGATTTATATTGGTTCAGGCCACTATTGTGGTGTAATACCCTACTCCAGTGTGTGGTGTGGTGGATTGCCTCAGGGGCTGATGATGAACAATACAAAGGAAGAACAGCCTCGCGAGGGGCTGTTCTTGAGCTGGTGCGATGAACTGCTTGGGTGAGTTCAGTCGCTTCTCTCTCTCTCTCTCTCTCTGGTTGATCTATTCTCTCGATCCAATCTCTAGATGCCTCTACCCTGCGGGTGGCTAGTCCTATTCATAGAGGGAGGCCCTGGGCCTCTTCCCAAATAATGAGCGGGAAGGGCGCCAACAATTGGCCATTTTGAAGGGGAACATCTAGTACACTTATCCTGACTAAAGTTGGTCTTCGGCTGCCAAAGGCTTTAACGATGACACCGTCCTGGGCTCCACGATGACCTCCATCCTGCCGTTCTGCTGGTCTTGGTCTTGTTGCATCGAAACGGTAACCTTTGCCCGATGCCTTGGCATGTGCTCGCTCCCTTTGCACCGAAAGGGAAACAAGGACACTGCGCAGGCCAGCGCCCGCCTGGTGCCCGCCTGGTCTCGATCGTCATGGCTTGCATCACGGGCTCCTCGGGAGGTACCCTGCCTTGATCTCTCCGCCTCCTCGCGAGCCTGCCTGAGGAGGCTTCTCTTGAGGAAGCTTCCTGTCATCCGCCCCGCGACGCTTGGCCCCTCGCAAGGGTCTTGAGCTTGACCTGAGGAGGTTGGGCTGCATTGGGCCCCCACTTGAGCCACGCCGCAGGCCGCAGGCAGGCAAGTCTGGGGACCCCCGTTCCTAGAATGCCGACAACTATCATAATGGCTGTAGACGTAGCCTCCTTACAACTAGCCGTGTTCGACATAATTTCCCGTGCGTAGATGCCCGTGCATTGCACGGAACACCAAGATTGGGGGGTGGACGGCGCCGGCAGCGGCCATCACGCCAGATTTTTCCATGGCCTTCTAGATGTCGTGGGGAGGAGATAAGCCTAATTGTGAGAGACAAGGAGTTGTTTGTAAATAGGGAACAAGTGCGGGCATATTTTTTCAAAACTGGAGAAGTTTGGTTTGTATGCGTCAGATCTAGATCCGACAGCTATTGGTGAAAGATGGCAGGCACAACATCATCACCAACTCAGGACCTGTTTGATTCGCAGGATTTTGAAAACGTAGGAATAGGACACGGCAATATTACAAGTTTCAAACTGATATTACAAATGTTAGGAGTAATGTTGCACCTACGAAGAGGGAATTACTAGGAAGTTTACGTAAGAACTTACGTTACTTTAGGTGGATGCAGCATTATCGTACAAACTAAAATCCACCGCCCTGACAAGTCACTAATGGGTAAATAAGTTTTCGAGTCTGTGGCCACTTGATGTTTCAAAAACAAATTCAACTTCTGCGGAGACTTTTCATTTAGGCTTAGACGCTTGCGGTGATCAGCACGCCATTCATTGTTGCGCCAGAGAACGCCAAACCTCATTACCTTGAGCACACTTTTCTCCAGAACAAAGAACCTAGCCAATTTAGTCTCAGATGTGCTGCCTCGGTAGTCGATCAAATCAATTTCTGTAAGATGGAGATCAAGGCATTCGATGACAATTGTTATATTGCAGCACATTTTTCACTGTCGGGACTTTTTTTATCTGCAAAAGAAGAGAACATATTAGAGCAGCTGGCTGTATAAGATTGGCATGTCATCAAGAGGTACCAATATCATTCGCTCATACGATAGGGTTGGCTGGCTAATGATATTTTTTCACTCTCTCTCTCTCTCTCTCTCTCTTTCTATCTCTCTCTTTCTCTTTCCTCTCATTTACCTAGGAGCAAGTGAAGAGCTTGGGCATTTGTTGCCTTCCACTATGTGGATGATGCCATATTTCTCAAAAGTATGCCACATAATACGCATCAATGTCAAATCAAAAGATTTTGGCACCGCTCGATGTGAGAGATTTGGCACCGCTGTGCACACAGACCCACATGAATAAACAAATCAATGAAACCAACTACACCAGCCTCTCACTGTCCCAAACAAGTGTTTTTTATTGCCTCAGTCCTCTCTCTCCATGCAAGTGTTTTTTCATTGCATGAGTTAATTTGGCACCGGAGCAAAGTAGGTGATCCAGATTAGGGCACCAGGTGAGCAATGGAGGGGCATCGATGCCAAATGCATCACAAGTGAATTTGGCACGTGTTTTGGCCTACATAGTGGAGGGCCGTTATAGCCCACTTTTGTACTACCTCGTGATTAGTATAAAATTTTGACCATAGATTTACCTAAGAAAATGCCAATGCATGTCACTAAAAATTATACCATTTGAAATTATGTTCAAATACGAATACAACGATATAGTTCTTAGTGACATGCATTAACATTTTGTCAGTTAAATCTATGGTCAAATTTTGATACTACAAAATAGGAAGAGTAAACCAGGACGGAGGTAGTACTTGCTCTTAGGGTACCATAGAGTTACTAGAGTAGTCTAAGTTACTTTCCACTATGACTAGCCTAGGCTACTATAGTAGTACAACAAAAAAATGATGCAGGTGATCACGTGAGAAAAAAATACTAAAAACATTTATTTCGGTGCAGTGCATGGATGCAGTTTTGAACACTACACTTGTCATCGTAATTTGGGAAAATTATGAACAAATTGAGCTATGTTGTGATTGCCGTTTACTAATAGGAAAGAAGTTTCACCTCGATGAGTAGCTTCTCCGTGCATGGAAACCATGTAAGGAATCCAGCAACTTGATCCAGATTGGGGCCGATAGATTTTATTGCCAAGATCTTCACTGTGCGCATAGACTGGGTCAAGCTTGTGGGAATCATTTTCTAGAAGACGGTCGTAAATACATCAAGAAGAAATTTAAAAATGTGAATTTCAAGAAGACGGAGAAGAATATGAGTGATGTACCTGAACGATTACGGATCCAATAAAGAGTTTAGAGAATTTGGCAGACAAGTACACCAATGCTATCAATTTCGGTGCATCAATGACCCTAATTTTTGTTGGACCTTCTAGATCCGATACAACCAATCTCTCAAGGAAAGGCGCATTCTCAATGACCATAATGTGGAACAGCTGGAGTGATCTCTTCCCAATTGATGTCTTGTTGCGGGGCCAGCAAGTCACATAAATCCATCGAAGATTCGTCAAGGTGATGTCGAGGCTAATGAACCCATGGATCTACTCAAGACGAAGGTACCCGAGCGCAGTACAGTTGTGGAGCAGGTGCTCCATAGCCTTCTTCGAGATGACAATGTCGAAGAGGTCAAGCTGCTTGAGTTGAGGGAGAAGAAGGGCGGGCGCGACATTATCTGGGGAAGATAGCAGGAGCTGAAGCTGGCACGGCGCAGCATTGGCGTGAGGCGGAGTGTGGATGGCGGCAGAGAGCGACATCGTCCAGCTTCAAAGCTGAGCTCCTCGAGCTAATCTAGGGTGGGGGATAAGAACCACTCGTCGAACTTGGGTTGGACCTTACAGTTGGTACTGAACATGCGGATGTCAAGGCGTCTGGCTGGCCCAGGGTGTGATGAAAGGATCTTGGAGACTGCGGCCATGCGTTTGCAATCCCCGTCGCAGAGGCAGCTGTCGATGGTGAGGTTGAGGGGGATGCGGCGCCAGAGGGGGCACCACCACCGGGAGAGCAGGGCGGTCCGCACGACAGATTTGGTGGGGAGGAGGCCGATGATGATGAGCAGCATGTCATCTGGGATGCTGCTAATGAAGTCTAGGCACGCCGAATGCGGTTTTGGCTCGAGCCGCCTCCGCTTGTTGGCTGCCTCGCCGTCCATCTCAACCAGCGGCGACGCTGATGTACACGTGTGCTGGTGTGTGTTGTGTGCTGGGTTTGCGCGAGTGCGTCCTTCTGTGCATGCCGCCGCGCAGTGGTGAATTGTGCGCGAGTGCGTCCTTCACGCGGAAGAAGCGTGTCCTCAATGTGCCCTCAATTTACTAGCGTGCGGGGTGCTACCCCGAGTGGTTTCAGCTTTGTTTACTTCACCGCGTATCAGATGGGCCTCTAGTTTACTTATTTTCACCCACTGCCACATGGGCCAGCACATGAAGATACAGGACACGAGTTGACAAGGCAGCATGTGGACTGGTTGACCGATCAACTAAACAATATATGGAGCTATACGCTAACACAGTAAGCGCATAATCCGTCGGTATAGAGAGTTCGAGTGAGAGGGGAGGCCCGTGAGAGAGAGCAAAGAGAGAGAGAGAGAGCTACTCCCTCCGTCCGATAATGTAGTTCCAATTTTTTTTAAAGTCAAACTTTTGAAACTTTGACCAAGTTTATAAAGAAATTACTTATATGTACAATACCAAAGATAAATGATAGTATCAAGTGAGTACATGTTGTGATGAATCCAATGATCGTTCCAGATGTAAATGTTTTTCTCCACATATACCTGGTCAAACTTTTCTGAGGTTTGACTTTTCAAAACATCCATACGCTTATGGACGTGAGAGTCCCTAACTAGAGAGAGAGAGAGAGAGAGAGAGAGAGAGGGTGAAATAGAAAGAGTGAGTGAAAAAAGTGTGTGTGCGTGTGTGTGAAAGAGACATGGACAACACACGACAAAAGTAGAGAAAAAGCGTGTGTGGCTTATGCAAACATACCACACATGCATCTTCGACAATGGAAGCAAGGTGAGGAGATAGTGTGTGGTTGTTTGCAACCGAGAGAGAAAGACCCCTAGCACATAGCCAAGAGGGGTCTGACAAACAAGGGAGAGAGGTCGAGAGAGACGTACGGAGAAAATGCAGACATTGGGAGGAGAGAGTGTATGTTTGCCATAAAGAGATCCCCTGGAGATTGTGATGGGACTACATGGGTGGGAGATCGAGTGACAAGGTGTGTGCGCGATAGAAGATACCCCGAGAGATATCGAGATAGACGTATGAATGGAAGGAGACAATATGTGTGTTCCTGATGGCTAGTGAGAGATAATCATACTTAGGGGGGGAGTGCTTGCGCCTATGATGGAGTGAGGGATTATGGTACTTAGGGGGGGTGTCACATAGAGAGAGAACTAGGGCGGAGAGTGTTGGATGGGTCGATATGTATAGCGTGAGCGTGACATGTGTATGTGTGAACTAGGGAGATATAAAGTTTGAGAGAGATAGAGGAGCCCCAATAAGGCTGAGTGGTGCGTCAGATAGCTGAGAGGGGGAAAGAGATATTCCATCCGCTCGATAATGTAATGCATGTAAATTTTTTAGAAGTCAAAGTTTGGAAACTTTGATCAGGTTTACGCAAATGTTATTTATATCTACAATACCAAAGATACATCATACGAAACTACATCTCATGGTGAATCTAATGGTATATGTTTGTCGTTCTAGATGTAATTGTTTTTCTCCACATACATGGTCAAACTTTGTGATGTTTGACTTTTCAATAAATCTATATGCTATGGACCGAAGAGAGTGCCTAAGTCGAGAGAGATCAAGTGCGTGTGAAGGAGAATGAGTAAGTGTGCAAAAAGAGTATGTGTGTGAAAGATAAAGTGACAACAAACGATAAATTAGAGAGAGTGTCTGTTTTTTCGTTTCTTATGCAAACATATCATGCATGCATCTCCGAGATAGAAAATCGAGGCGAGGAGATACACGAAGATAGCTAGTGTGTGATTGTTTGCAACGGAGAGAGACACCCCTATAGCACATGTCCAATAGAGGTCTGGCCAACAAGGAACAAAGGTCGAGAGGACACATGGAGAACATGGACGCATGGGGAGGGAGAGAGGGTGTGTTTGTGGTAGAGAGATCCCCTCGATATCATGAGGGAACTATATGGGTGGGAGATCGAGGGAAATGCGTGCGCGATAGAAAGATGCCCATAGAGAAATCGAGATAGACCGTGCACATTTTATGATGGAGACTAAGATTAGCTAGTCATATACATATAGGGGGGACTGCGTATGCCTACAATTGAGCGAGAGACCATCATACTTGGCTAGCTAGGCATGAGATTGTGTGTGTGTGTGTGTGTGTGTGTGTGTGTTTGTGTGTGCGTGTGAGATGGAGATAGAACGAGGGAGAGAGATAGAGTTTTAGATGGGCCTATCGAGTGCGAGTGAGATATGCATGTGTATGTGTGGGCCAGGTAGATGGAGAGTTTTAGAGAGGGGGGAGATCTCCGAGACAACAGAGTGGTGCATGAGAGAGTTACGGGCAATGAGCCAAGGAATTGAAAGTGCGTTATATCGACTAGAGGGGGGTGAATAGGCGTTTTTTATGAATTCTTCACTGAGGAATTTTCTGGTGAGGAAATTCCTAAATGAAGAACTACTAGCAGCGGAATAAGTACTCAAATGTAAACATAACAGAACACAAGCATGGTCATCATGACGGAATGAAGACAAGCACAGAGTACAGAAAGCGTAAACACAGGATTACAGAGAAAGAAGACAGACAGACTGAAGAAATTGAACTGAGGAAATTGAGAAAGTCTTCAGTCAAAGTCTTCAAACAGATATGAACAAGCACACATCAACAGAACTGAGGAAACGAAAGAGTTGAGGAAATAGAACCAGTAAGCTTGGTGAAGACAATGATTAGGTAGACCAGTTCCAACTGTTGTCTCAGTTGTACGTCTGGTTGGAGCGGCTGAGTATTTAAACTCGAGGACACCCAGTCCCGGACACACAGTCCTCACTGTATTCTCCTTGATCTAAGGTCACACAGACCTCGCCCAATCACTCGTGGTAAGTCTTCAGGTGACTTCCATACCTTCATAGACTAGGTCACTCGATGATCCACAATTCCTCTTGGATGCTCTAGACCATGATGCCTAACCGTCTGGAAGAAGCACAGTCTTCAAAGGTAACAAGCATCGGATCCACATAGGATCAATCTCTTCAGTGATGCTCAATCACTTTGGGTTTGTTGGTGTTGGGTTTGGGTTTTCCTCACTTGATGATTTTCGCTCAAAGTCCTCGGAGGATGGGATGCTCTCAAATGACAAGTGTCAGTTTCCGCAGAATAACAGGGGGCGAATCGTTTTCTTTTGCCCGGACACAATTCCTTGCATGCGAAGGTGTAACTGCTGGGTCCCAGCAGTCAAGGGGGGCGAATCGTTTTTTTTGCCCGGACGCACTTCCTTGCGTGCGAAGGTGTAGCTGCTGGGTCCCAGCAGTCAGGGGGGCGAATTGTTTTTTTTTGCCCGGACGCACTTCCTTGCGTGCGAAGGTGTAGCTGGTGGGTCCCAGCACTCGGGGGGCGAATCGTT
>NC_057813.1:431020438-431024321 GCF_018294505.1 Triticum aestivum | reverse complement strand
CCGAGGTCGCCGGTCGCCGCTGCCGTCGGCTCGCGCCGCCCCCGGCCGAGCTCGCCGGCCCCGTGCCCCTCTCCGGCCTCCTCCCTCATCGTCGTCGCCTCTTCTCCGGCGAGGCCGGCCCGCCTCGGCATCCGCGCCGTCCAGATCCAGATTCGGATCTCGAAGGTTGACCCCTAAAATCCCCAAGTCCCTGATTCTTTTGACATTTTCATGCCCTGTTTGACCTGCTTTAACTTCATGACTGTAGCTTCGTTTTGCGTGCATAATATATAAAAATGTTCGTTGTGAGATGCTCTTCATTTCATTCCATTGCACCATGTTCATTTGAGTCCATCTTGATGCCTTAATAATCATTGCAAGAGTGCTACATAATGTTGTCTGTTGTCTGTTAACAGAACATGTTCATTTGTCATTTTTGCCATGTTTGACGTGTGCATCCTATAAGGTTGATGTCTACATGTGTTTTGTGCTACATCATGCCATCTTTATAGGGGTGTATGCCATGTATTTTTGTGATCAATGTCGTGACTACAACAAGCATGCAAACTAGGCTTCGTGGTGTTGCTGATTTCAATCTCTATTCTGCTGTTATTTTTATGCCATGTAAACTTGATGCTACAGAGAGATACAAGCATATTTTGAGATACTTCAGTAAGGATATTTTGAACATATGGTTATTCTCTATGCATTAATGCCCCTGTTTGCAATTATGGAGTAGTCTAGCATGTCATTTTCTTGATCTACTTTTGCTATAAAATGTTTCCTGGAAGATTGTATACATGTTATTCAATTTTGCCAAGGTTATTATAGTTGATCCTTGCATGCTATGAACTTGTTCTTGCCTTGGTTAGTTTCATAAACATGTCTTCTTGCTGATGCTATGCTTATATTGTCATGCAATGACTTGTGGTGAGTGAATCAAGCTCGTGAAGCAGTGTACTTGCTGTAACTGTTTTGCTAGGCTGAATCTGTTATTTTGTGATGCTATGTAAACCTGCTGCTACAAGTCATTTTATGCATAATCTGGAGATGTTCACTAAGGAGGTTTTGTTATACATGTCATGCTATATCCATACATGCCCCTGGTTGAATTTATAGCTTGCTGTAACTTGTTGTAATCTTGCTCAAAAGTTGCTAAATAATGTTGTTGTCAGCCTGTTAACATTAAGTTCAGTTGTTGCCATGTGTTTTGCTAGTGATCCATGCACCCTATGAACTTTATCTTGCCATGATTAGCTTCATAAACATGTCTTCTTGATGTTGGTTGCCTTGTCATGCCATGTAATGCTCTGTGGTGAGTGGTACAAGCTCACCAACATGCCTACTTATTGTTGTTCCTGCCATGTATGTATCTGTCATATAACTTGCTATGTTTACATGGGTGCCATCATATCTTATGATCCTTTTTGGATCATGGTAAGTAAAGGACTTTTGTTCTATGCATTTAGTAGTTTCATTCCATGCCTTTGTTTGCCATGTTAATTTCCTGTAACATGTTGTTTGATAGCTCTAAACATTGCAACCTGATGTTATTTCTGCAAAGCCTGAAACTGTTACTATATGCAATCTTGCCATGTGTTTTGGAGCATGTTCTAGTGATTTCTGGAGATAGCTCAGTGTTGAACCGTTGCTCCGTTTTGAGTGTGCTCTATATGAAACTTGCTTAGAATTGCATGTTGTTTCATATTATACATGTCGTGGCTTCATCTTCTACATGGACTCGTTATTCTTCCTTGTGAGATTTCAGGCAAGATGACCGCTACCCTGGATCTCACTACTATCATTACTATGCTAGTTGCTTCGTTCTATCGCTATGCTGCGTTACCTATCTTTTGCTCATCAAGCCTCCCAAATTGCGATGAACCTCTAACCTTTGACACCCTTCCTAGCAAAACATTGCTTGGCTATGTTACCGCTTTGCTCAGCCCCTCTTATAGCGTTGTTAGTTGCAGGTGAAGTTGAAGTTTGCTCCATGGTGGACAGGTTTATGTTGGGATATCACAATATCTCTTATTTAATTAATGCATATATATACTTGGTAAAGGGTGGAAGGCTCGGCCTTATGCCTGGTGTTTTTTTCCACTCTTGCCGTCCTAGTTTCCATCATACCGGTGTTATGTTCCCCGATTTTGCGTCCCTAACGCAGTTGGGTGATTTATGGGACCCCCTCGACAGTTCGCTTTGAATAAAACTCCTCCAGCAAGGCTCAACCTTGGTTTTACCATTTGCCTCACCACCACCTACATTTCCCTTGGGAGTAATTAACCCAAGGGTCATTTTTATTTTAGCCCCCCCGGGCCAATGCTTGTCTAAGTGTTGGTCTGAACCAGAGCCACTTGCAGCGCCACCTCGGGGAAACTTGAGGTCTGGTTTAGTTGTACGTAGTGTTCATCCGGTGTTGCCCTGAGAACGAGATATGTGCAGCTCCTATCGGGATTGTCGGTGCATCAGGCGGTCTTGCTGGTCTTGTTTTACCATTGTCCAAATATCTTGTAAACCGGGATTCCGAGTCTGATTGGGTCTTCCTGGGAGAAGGTATATCCTTCGTTGATCGCGAGAGCTTATCATGGGCTAAGTTGGGACACCCCTGCAGGGTATAAACTTTCAAAAGCCGTGCCCGCGGTTATGCGGCAGATGGGAATTTGTTAATGTCCGGTTGTAGATAACTTGACACCGGATTCGAATTAAAACGCATCAACCGCGTGTGTAGCCGTGATGGTCTATTTTCGGCGGAGTCTGGGAAGTGAACACGGTTTTGGGTTATGTTTGACGTAAGTAGGAGTTCAAGATCACTTCTTGATCATTGCTAGCTTCACGACCGTTCCGCTTGCTCTCTTCTCGCTCTTATTTGCGTATGTTTAGCCACCATATATGCTTAGTCGATGCTGCAGCCTCACCACTTTACCCCTTCCTTTCCCTTTAAGCTTTGCTAGTCTTGATACCCATGGTAATGGGATTGTTGAGTCCTCGTGGCTCACAGATTACTACAACAACAGTTGCAGGTACAGGTTATGCGATGATCATGACGCGAGAGCGATGTTTGCTTGTTTTGGAGTTCTTCTTCTGCTTCTTCTTCGATCAGGGGATAGGTTCCAGGTCGGCAGCCTGGGATAGCAGGGTGGATGTCGTTTGAGCTTCTGTTTGTGTTTCATCCATAGTCGGATGTTGATCTTATGTATGGTGATGTTGTATTTGTGTGGCATTGTATGCCTGTTGTATGTATCCCCATCTATTATGTAATGTTGATGTAATGATATCCACCTTGGAAAAGCGTTTCAGTATGTGGTTCTATCCTTGGTGGGACCTTTGAGTCTCTTTAGGATACTATCGCATATTGGGCGTGACAAGTTGGTATCAGAGCCTCGACCGACCCTAGGAGTCCCCTTGATTGATCGTGTAGTTTGGCCGTTGTTGAGTCTAGAAAAAAACTGTTTTCGGAGTCTAGTTATATCGGAGAGTAGGAATTATTTTTACTCCTCAGCCCCTTCGTCGCTCTGGTAAGGAATCTTGACGTAGGTGTTTTGAACTACTCCTCTTCCCCTTCAAATTTTTCTTTAGGATCATGCAGTTGGTTTTCTGGTAGTTGGTTCTCAGCTCTTTTTATCCGATGCATTTCTCGTCAAGGTGACTCGAGCTTCTTCGTCGTTGCCAAGTTCAATCCTCAGTTGTCCTTGTTTTTCCCACCCGCCCACCCTTTTGCTTTCTCGGAGCCGGAGTCCATAATCGAGTATCCATCCTACTCGTGTGAAGTCTTTGCCTTCTTTCCTCAATGATTCCAACCGGTGTTTTATCTTCAAGATATTCATCGATTTCCCCTTCCAAGTTGCCTTTGTTTTCCCGCCCTCCCACCCTCTTCTTCCCGAAGTCTGAGTCTGTTTCGACC
>NC_057813.1:431005169-431020197 GCF_018294505.1 Triticum aestivum | reverse complement strand
CAGTTGTGCGGAGCCTCTTCAGTCTTTCCTCAATTATTTCAACCGGTGAATTCTCGTCTCGTTTGACATTCTTCATCTCTTTTTCCTCTCCGGTGGATTCAATTCAAGTTTTTTCGGGTTGATCACATTCTTTTCCTTGGATCAAGTGTTTTCCCTGCTCGTTCGCCTCTCGCCAGTTAATCATTCCAGAGTTCGGAAGACATCCCAGGAGATTCGTCTGTGTTCCCATTAATTTGAGGTTGTCACCTCATTCAAATATTTCAATTATTCTGGTGCATCATCTACCTCTTCAACATCCCTTTCCAACGGTGTTTTCTATTAGTGGTCCCTAACCCACAGGTCTTTTCCCAGGATCTTACCTGACTCTTCTAATTTTTTTCGGAGCTCTTCTCAAATTCTTTTCAAGTGTGACGTAAGAATGAATTTCATCAGTCAGATGCTTGTCCAAGATCGATTTCCAATCATTTCATTGTTGGCTCAACCTCTCTGCTTTTCATTCTACCAGAGTATCTCAGTAATTTTGGTGGTATTTCTCATCGTCTTTTGAAGATAGAAGAAGAGTTTTTCCGCTAAATCCTGTCCGTTCTTCCGAAGATTCATGGTTCTAGCTTTTTATTATCCTCTCAATTATTCCATTTGTCATATATTCTTTTCTTACCCATCCGGAGTATGTCAGAAGTTGTTTTTCCATTTCTTTTCATCGGAGGCCATCGTTCCAGAAGAATTCTTCTTCCTCACATTTCAGCTACCGTTATCCAATTATCCCGGTGATTCAGTCTCTTTCATCAGTCATTTTCGAATTCTTACGGTGGTTCTTTCAGATTCTTTTCTTGGATTATCATTTTAATTCATTCATTCTTTCCAATCCTACCGGTGGTTCATGAAGACTTCTCAAGTTTTGTGCTATGTCACTTCTCAATCCTTTTTCAACAAGAGTAAGTTGCATGCCAAATCCATTGCTTGTCATCAATTTAATTTGATGAAGGATAAGCATGCAATAAATCTTATTCTTATTTCCTCAAAGTGAGTAATCTTTTTCCTTCGGAGTTTGTTCTTGATGAATAAATTCTAGTTCCAAGTGTTTTCATCTTTTCTTTCCGGAGTTCAAATTACTCGGCCATTTCGTCGAAACCTCCATCTAAATCACCGCAAGGTTTTAATATTATTCTTTTCATCCTTCATTCTATATCATCATCCTTTTGTTACCGAAGTTCTTCACGATGATTCTTCATGATTTAATTCATTCCTCAAGTGGTCATCAAGATTCTTGTAGGCGAAAGCTCAAGTATTCTTCTTTTTGCTTCGTGACATGCATTTAATTCTCCGCAAATTTTGAAGTGGAGTTTTGCATTTCTTCGTTCTTCTCAGCTATACAATCATTTCCGTTTGTGGCCGGTTATCATCTTATGATTTTGAGATGTTATCCATAATCCCACAACAAGCTTATTCTTTTCGTTGTTGATTTTCTCAACAACTCCGTGATGGGGTCATGTACCTAGGGTAGGGTCACAGACCTGATCTAAGTACCTTGCCCAAGGACACCCTTAGAAGAGGTCTCCTTCCAGTCGACCAACGAGGGACTCACTCGACTGACTTGAAGGACTCGACCACGAAGACCCACTCGACCACCAGAAGGTCAAGAGGCACTCTGCACTGCAACGGCCTGTAATTAAGTAGACTTTATGATAGTAAAGACACTTTATGTGGGGCGTTACCAGTAACGCCCCGGACTTAACTCACCTTAAACCCTCTCCTACGTGGGCTGGCTGGGGTCCTGGCGCACTCTATATAAGCCACCCCCCTCCACAGGTAGAGGGGTTCGGCACCTTGTAACTCATATACTCATAATCCACTCGACCGCCTCCGGGCTCCGAGACGTAGGGCTATTACTTCTTCCGAGAAGGGCCTGAACTCGTACATCCCTTGTGTTTACAACCTCTCCATAGCTAGGACCTTGCCTCTCCATACTTACCCCCCACTCTACTGTCAGGCTTAGAACCACGACAGTTGGCGCCCACAGTGGGGCAGGTGTTTTAGCAATTTTGTGGAGAAGTTGCGATCCTTCCGAGTACTTTCATGATGGTGGCTGCTGGAGTTTTGGTTGAGGGTCGAGAGATCCGTCTCGGTGCTCTCACCTTCATCGCCGACGACTCCGCCTGGCTCCAGGAGGCTCCACTCGACGTTGATGCGCTCCCCGTCCGCGGTGCGACGCATTTTCGCGCATGTGTCCGCGGTGTTCTGCTGCGGCAACCGTCGACCCCGTATCAGTCGACTCCTCCATCGTCCACCCTCCCGGTCTCCCGCCAGCGCAAGCGCTCGGGCCGGTCGAGGCTTCAGCGGTGGGTGAGGCATGCGGTGGCTCGCCAGACGGCCATCTCTCATGTTGCGGCAATCGAGCCCGACGAATCTCTCTACGGCCTGTTCGATCTGTCGACTGGCTCCATGGAGACTGCATCCGAGTGCGATAGCAGTGATCCTGCGGCGGAAATCCTGATGGTCGACGGGCCCCGCAGTCCCCCTGGCTTCGCCCGTGATGGTGGAGCAGGCGACGGAGGCGACCCCGCACGAGGCCACGAAGAGTACCAGCCCGAGCCACTCGACTCTCTGCAAAGAGAGGAACTTCGCCGCAGGAACGTGGATGCCCTGCGTACGCCCATCGCAGGAGAAACCCCCGAGGCTCGCGCCTTGGAGGAGGCACGTTTGGCCAACTTGGCCGAACGCACTCGACTGGAGAATCTTCAGCGAGCACTCGACGAGCGCGCGCGGCAATGAGTTCCCGACAACAGTCGACGTCAACTCTTCCCGCCGACTCAGGTATATCGAACCCCAATCCAGAATTTAGCAGCTGCAACCCGTATAGCAGAGTCTATCCAGCCTTCTCAGTCGGAAGCTGGCAGAGGCTTGATGCAGATCAGGGATCTGCTCCGGGCAGCAGGAGATCAGAATTCGGCCGTGTCGCAGTCGCGCAACAGAATTCACAGTCGATCCGTCGCTGCGAATACGGTTCAGTCGGCTCACAGCCCCAGATCGCCTCCGCAGCGTGAAGGGCGCGAGAATCGGCGAGACCAATATGGTGACCGACTCGACCGAGATGATAGGCGTCGAGTGCCCAATTCCCCTCCGAGGGGTGGGTCTTACGCTCCTCGGCAGCAAGATGACAGGCGTCAGTTCAGTACAGGGCGAAGGATTCCAGTCGACCCCAGAGAACCAGGCTTCGATGCGCGATCCATTATCGTGCAAGGTTTGGTCGACCGGAACAGAGCCCATCGAGGTGGACTCGACAGAGATGCGCCCACAAGCAGTCGAGTACATGTTTCTGGTCCTGAATGTTTCAGCAGAGCTATCAGAGCCGCAGTTATCCCCCCCAATTTCAGGTTGGCCACAGGAGTCAGCAAGTTCACTGGTGAGTCTAAGCCTGAAACTTGGCTCGAGGACTACCGAGTGGCAGTTCAGATTGGTGGTGGAAACGACGAGGTGGCCATGAAGCATTTGCCCCTCATGCTGGAAGGTTCTGCCAGAGCATGGTTGACTCAATTACCTCCTAGCAGTATTTACACTTGGGAAGATCTGTCCCGAGTGTTCATCAGAACGTTTGAAGGAACTTGCAAGCGACCAGCTGGACTGACAGAGTTGCAAGTTTGCGTGCAGAAGACCAATGAGACTCTCAGAGAGTATATTCAGAGATGGATCACTTTGCACCACACTGTGGAGAATGTGTCTGATCATCAGGCAGTCTGCGCCTTCAAAGATGGCGTCAAGAACAGAGAACTGAGTTTGAAGTTTGGTCAAACCGGTGACATGACCTTGAGTCGGATGATGGAGATTGCTACCAAGTACGCCAACGGCGAAGAAGAAGACCGACTCCGAAGCGGCAAGCACAAGCCGAGTCAGTCGGAAAAAGGAAACTCCAGTCGGAAACAGAAGCGGAAGGCTGAACCGGCAGCTCCTGGAGAGGCTCTGGCCGTGACTCAGGGAAAGTTTAAGGGGAAACCAAAAGGATCCTGGAACCCTAAGAAGGTAAAGGATAAAGAAGGGAACGACGTAATGGATATGCCATGTCACATCCACACGAAGAAAGACGAAGAGGGGAATATCATCTACCCGAAGCACACCACTCGCCAATGTCGACTCCTGATCCAGCAGTTTCAGGGAAAACAGTCTAAGGACAAGGAGAAGGAGTCGGACAAGGCCGAAGACAAGGAGGACAGTGAGGAAGGATATCTGCATATCAACTCCACTCTGATGATCTTTGCAGATGTGGAAAGCAAGAGTCGATTGAAAGTCATTAACTGAGAGGTGAACATGGTTGCCCCAGCAAAAGCAAATTATCTGAAATGGTCCCAAATACTCATCACATTCGACCAATTTGATCACCCGACTCATATTGCCACCCCTGGGAGGCAAGCTTTGGTGGTCGATCTAGTTGTCGAAGGCACTCGACTGACAAAAGTGCTGATGGACGGTGGAAGCGGGCTGAATTTGTTGTATGCAGACACACTGAAAGGAATGGGCATTCCGATGTCCCGGCTGAGCACTAGTAACATGAGCTTTCATGGAGTTATACCAGGGAAGAAAGCCGAGTCACTCGGCCAAATAGCTTTGGACGTGGTGTTTGGTGATTCGAAACATTTTCGCAAAGAAAAGTTGACGTTTGAGGTCGTGGATTTTCAGAGTGCATATCATGCCATTTTGGGGAGACCAGTTTACGCACGGTTCATGGCTCGACCATGTTACGTGTACCTCAAATTGAAGATGCCCGGCCCCAAAGGAGTGATCACTGTCACCGGTGATCGGAAAAAGGCAGAAGAGTGCTTTCAGAAGGGCTCAAAGATTGCCGATTCCCAGGTGACAGCGGTCGAGTTCGAGGAATACAAGCAAAACGCAGATCCGAGTGACTTGCTGCGATCCAAGAAACCCGCCACAGAGTCTGCATTTCAGTCGTCCGGTGAGACAAAGCCTGTTCACATTCACCCGACCGACCCCGATGCAGCTCCGACCCGCATCTCCACAACACTCGACCCAAAATAGGAAGAAGCGCTCATCCAGTTCCTCCGTGAGAACTGGGACATTTTTGCATGGAAGCCCGCTGACATGCCAGGTGTTCCCAGGGGACTGGCTGAGCATCGCCTAAGAGTTGACTCATCTGCAAAACCAGTCAAAGAGCATCTTCGGCGGTCCGCCGTCCAGAAGAGAAAAGCCATTGGTGAGGAAGTGGCTCGACTGTTGGCGGCAGGATTTATCCGAGAGATATACCACTCCGAGTGGCTCGCTAATGTCGTCATGGTTCCTAAGAAGGACAAGTCGCTCCGAATGTGCATTGATTTCAAGCACATCAACCGGGCCTGCCCGAAAGATCATTTTCCTCTCCCTCGCATAGATCAAATTGTTGACTCGACCGCGGGATGCGAGAGATTATCTTTTCTAGATGCCTATTCCGGGTACCACCAGATCCGTCTGTACGGACCCGACGAGGTAAAAACAGCTTTCATCACTCCATTCGGGTGCTTCTGCTATATCACCATGCCGTTCGTCCTCAAGAATGCCGGAGCCACATTTATGCGAATGATTCAGAAGTGTCTACTCACTCAAATCAGTTGGAATGTGGAAGCATATATGGATGATATCGTTGTCAAGTCACGAAAAGGTTCCGACCTGCTCGCTGATCTCGCCGAAACATTTGCCAACCTCAGAAGGTATGATATCAAGCTCAATCCATCAAAGTGCACATTTGGAGTTCCTGGTGGCAAGTTACTCGGTTTTCTCGTTTCCGAACGGGGAATCAACGCTAATCCAGAGAAGATCGGCACTATTCTCCGAATGAAACGCCCTGTGCGAGTGCACGATGTCCAGAAGCTTACTGGGTGCTTGGCCGCATTAAGTCGATTCATCTCACGACTCGGTGAAAAGGCATTGCCTCTTTACCGACTGATGAAGAAGGCAGACAAGTTCGAGTGAACTCCAGAAGCTGATGCAGCGTTTGCCGAGCTAAAAGCTCTGCTCTCCACCCAGCCGGTGCTTGCTGCTCCAATCAGCAAAGAGCCTCTGTTGCTCTATATCGCAGCCACAGGACAAGTCGTCAGTACTGTGCTTACGGTCGAGCGGGAAGAAGAAGGAAAAGCTCTCAAAGTTCAGCGCCCAGTGTATTATTTGTCTAAAGTCTTGACTCCATCCAAGCAGAGATATCCTCATTATCAGAAGCTTGTGTATGGAATATACATGACCACAAAGAAGGTTGCTCATTACTTCTCTGATCATTCCATCACAGTCGTCAGCGACGCTCCACTATCAGAGATTTTGCACAACAGAGATGCAACTGGTCGAGTGGCCAAATGGGCGATTGAACTTCTTCCCCTTGATATCAAGTTTGAGGCAAAGAAAGCCATTAAGTCCCAGGCAATAGCAGATTTCCTCGCCGAGTGGATTGAACAGCAGCAGCCGACTGAAGTTCACTCGGAGCATTGGACCATGTTCTTTGATGGCTCTAAGATGTTGAATGGTTCCGGTGCTGGGGTTGTCCTGGTTTCCCCCAGAGGAGATAAGCTCAGATATGTGCTCCAGATTCACTTTGATTCCTCCAACAATGAGGCAAAATATGAGGCCCTCTTATATGGATTGCGCATGGCCATTTCACTCGGCGTCCGTCGCCTGATGGTCTATGGAGACTCGGATTTAGTGGTCAACCAAGTGATGAAGGAGTGGGACGTAAGAAGCCCAGCCATGACTGGATACTGCAGTGCAGTGAGGAAGCTGGAAAAGAAGTTCAAGGGGTTGGAGCTTCATCATATACCCCGACTGAAAAATCAAGCAGCTGATGATCTAGCAAAGATAGGTTTCAAGAGAGAAGCCATTCCGAGTGGTGTGTTCTTGGAGCATATACACACTCCGTCAGTCAAAGAAGATCCTTTCACTGAAGAAGCTCCACAGCCCAAGAGTGCCACAGATCCGACTGAGGTTGAAGTCCCAGCGGTGGTCGACTTGATCATGGAGGTCTTGGTGGTCATTCCCGACTGGACAGTTCCATATATCGCGTATATCCTGAGAAAAGAGCTTCCGGAGGATGAGGAAGAGGCTCGATAGATCGTCCGTCGATCTAGGGCCTTTAACGTAATCAAAGGACAATTATACAGAGAAAGCGCGACTGGAGTTGGTCAGAAGTGCATAACACCAGAAGAAGGTCGACTCATCCTCAATGATATCCACTCGGGGACCTGTGGTCATCATGCGTCCTCTCGGACCATCGTGGCCAAAGCATACCGAGCCGGATTTTACTGGCCAAAGGCGAATGAGATGGCAAAGGAGATAGTGGATAAGTGCGAGGGATGTCAGTTCTACTCGAATATGTCGCACAAGCCTGCATCGGCTCTGAAGACCATCCCACTCGTCTGGCCTTTCGCAGTATGGGGGTTGGACATGGTCGGTCCTTTGAGAACAAGACGAAGCGGCTTCACGCATGTACTGGTGGCAGTCGACAAGTTCACCAAGTGGATCGAGGCTAAACCAATCAAGAACCTTGACACCAGTACTGCTGTTAGCTTCATCAGGGAACTAATATTCAGATATGGAGTCCCGCACAACATCATTACGGATAATGGGTCGAACTTTGACTCGGAGGAATTCAGAGATTTCTGTAACTCCCAAGGCACACAGGTCGACTACGCTTCAGTCGCCCATCCGCAGTCGAATGGACAAGCAGAGCGAGCTAATGGCCTGATTCTCAAGGGATTGAAACCCCGACTGATGCGTGATCTCAAGCATGCAGCTGGAGCTTGGGTCGACGAACTTCCCTCAGTGCTTTGGGGGCTGCGGACCACACCTAATCGGTCGACCGGAAGAACTCCATTCTTCTTGGTCTACGGAGCTGAAGCAGTCTTGCCGAGTGATCTTCTCCACAATGCTCCTCGAGTTGAAATCTACAACGAAGCAGAAGCTGAACAAGCGCGGCAGGACGCAGTCGACCTTTTAGAGGAAGAAAGGGAGATGGCTCTGATCCGGTCGACCATCTACCAACAAGATTTGCGTCGTTTCCACGCCAGAAATGTGAGAGGTTGAGTCTTCCAGGAAGGAGATTTAGTTCTCCGAGTGGATCAGCACAAACCACACAAGCTTGCTCCTTCTTGGGAAGGTCCCTTCATCGTCACCAAGGTTCTCCACAACGGGGCGTACCGTCTTTACAACGTCGAGCATAATATCGACGAGCCCCGAGCTTGGAACGCGGAACTACTCCGCCCATTTTATACTTAAGTTTTATCACTTGGATGAGTTGCAATAAAGTACTTCTGTAGTTCATGGACCTCAAAATAATAGTGTCATAGTTCCTCCATAATTTTTGTCACTTTTTATTTTTGTCCAATAAAATTCCCCCTCAGTGGGTGACTTAGCCGCGAATCCGTTTCGCCTAAGTTTGTAAAAATCCTACCGAGTGGTGAGCCAGACTCCCACTCGGAAGCTTAGCTGCAAATCCGTTTCGCCTAAGTTATCAAAATCCTACCGAGTGGTAAGCCAGACTTTCACTCGGAGGCTTAGCTGCTGCCCTGTGCTCGCCTAAGTTGTATAAAATCCTACCGAGTGAAGAGCAAGCCTCTCACTCGGGGGCTTAGCTGCAGTCCAAGCACTCGCCTAAGTTATAAAAATCCTACCGAGTGAAGAGCAACCCTCTCACTCGGAGGCTTAGCTGCAGTCCAAGGACTCGCCTAAGTTTGTAAAAATCCTACCGAGTGAAGAGCAAACCTCTCACTCGGGGGCTTAGCTGCAGTCCAAGGACTCGCCTAAGTTTGTAAAAATCCTACCGAGTGAAGAGAAAACCTCTCACTCGGGGGCTTAGCTGCAGCCCTGTGCTCGCCTAAGTTATAAAAATCCTACCGAGTGGTAAGCCGGACTTCCACTCGGAGGCTTAGCCGCAGCCCAGTGCTCGCCTAAGTGGACTAAAGAATAAGTCGATTGCAGTAAAGGCGCCTTGCTTTGAACCTGCAAAAGACATTTCGAGCCAAAAGCAATCGTATTCAAGCACCAAATTCAAGTTTGAATCGATATCTAAAGGAACCGAAAGCGCTCAGGCGTTAAGCCCGTTAAGGTTTATCGGTTACAATTCCACTCGGCATACCGAGGCAAATTTAAAGCGTCGAGCTAGAAGAAGTTTTTTACCCCTCCTGTGGAGGGCTGGAAGGTGCAACAAACTCATCAAGGTCAATTCCGTCGGCGATCCGAGTGGCAGCCGCAAGGAAAGTTTCCATAAAAGACCTGAAGTCGTGTTTCTTGGTGTTGGCCACCCGGAGGGCCGCCAGCTTCTCTTCTCGCGCATCTTTGCAGTGGACTCGGGCCAGACACAGAGCAACATCTGCACCGCACCGAGCCGAGGACTTCTTCCATTCCTGCACTCGACCAGGGATCGTGTTCAAGCGAGCCATCAGCGACTCAAGGTCATTCTGAAGTGTCTCCCCAGGCCAGAGCGTCGAGTCGATGCGAGATGTGGCGGCCTTCAGCCTTGCGAGATAGTCCACGACAGCTGCAACACGAGACTCTAGTCGGAAAACATCCATGGCAACTTCGTCGTTCACCGGAGAATTGACGGGGTCGAGGTTTGGCTCCAGCCGGCTAGTCTCTTCTTCAAAGTTTTGGCAAAATTCTGCAAGGATGATCACTGAGTCAAGGGGATGGTCGAATGGAAAAACCACGATTGGAAATGTTTGCCGAGCATAGAGGTTTACCTTCAAGCATAAGAAACAGCTTCTTGGCAAGACCACTCAGGAAGGCCTCCAGATCATTTTTCTTCCCAGTCAACTTACTGACTTGGTCGGTCAGGGCAGCTTTATCAGTTTTCAGTCGACTGACCTCCTTGTTGGCGATCCCAAGAGCAGCTTTCAGATTGGTATTGTCTTGTTCAAGCTTGGTGACTGAAGCTAACTTCTCGTCAGCAAGCTTGATCTTCTCAGCTAGTTCGAGGTCTTTCTTCTGTTGGGCCTCCCTTACCTTACCTGCAAGTTACAGCAAGATCAAATTTTTGAAACAAGCAAGGGGAAAAGCACTCGTCAGGGTCTCACCAAACATACCTTCGGTCTCCTCCTTTGCCTTCGTCAGCTTCTCCTGAACCAGCTTCAAGCTCAGCTCGAGTTGAGTGTGCTTGTTTTCCAGCTCAGAGTAGCGAGCCACAAGATCACAGGAGTTCTGCGAAGAACCAATCGACTAAATGTCAAATATAATTCACTTCCGAGTGAAAAAGGAAAAATCACATGTTTCTAAGACTACAGCCGAATACAAGCATTCGACCGTAGTCTCGGGGACTACACCCAGTGGGTGCACTTAGCGTGCCCCCACTAATCCTGTTGAAGATAAAGTCGACCAGTCGACCTCAAAAAAAAAGAGATGTATTCTTTAAGACTGTAATCGACTGCAAGCAGTCGACCACAGTCTCAGGGACTACACCCAGTGGGTGCACTCAGCGTGCCCCCACCGGTTTGTGAAATCCAGTCGACATAGTCGACTGACAGAAAGATTGACATCATAAAGCCTAAGGCCGACTGCCAGCAGTCGACCTTAGCCTTGGAGACTACACCCAGTGGGTGCACTCAGCATGCCCCCACTAATCCTATTTAAGACAGAGTCGACCAGTCGACCGGTTTGCGAAATCCAGTCGACTTGGTCCGATGACAGAAAGACTGAAATTATAAAGCCTAAGGCCGACTGCCAGCAGTCGACCTTAGCCTTGGGGACTACACCCAGCGGGTGCACTCAGCGTGCCCCCGCTAACACGGAGTTTAATCGACACACCCAGTGGGTGACTACTATAAATTCTGGAAAGGAAAAGTTTTTGGTAGCATATCCTAACAGAACAAACGGTGGTCGACTGACCTGAACATTGCTTTGGAGGGCAGAACTGGCGTCATAAGCTGCCTGGCTCGCATCCCGGATGGTCTTCAACTGCTCCATCATGATTCCTGCCTGGCGTATCGCCTCCTTCGCCGCGCCAGCTTGGTCCTCTGGGACGTGGTGCGTCGTGAAGAGGGAGGGCTGCTGAGCACTCGTCAGTGGATCTGCGAAGGACACCGTGTGTCGAGTGGTGTTCTCTTCCTTCGCAATCAGAATCTCAGGCGCCGTCACATCCTGGGGCACCTTGCTGGCGGACGCTTTCTTACTCCTTCTGCGCTTCAGCGGTTCCTCATCCTCATCATCATCAGGGAGATTGATAACAGCATTGGGTGGAGCTACAGAGAAGAATCAGGATCAGAGATCGCGAGTCAGTCGACTAAAGACGGCGTTAAGAATATAGTACCTGGTTTTGAAGTTGTTGCGTCCTCCATCTCATGGTCATCAGCCCGGGCTGAGGTCTCAGAAGTAGCAGCACTGCAACTCCAAAGAATCAGTCGACTAACTTTAGCGTCAACCAGAGACAAAGTTCACACAAAATAAGAAGACTTAAGCAGCACGATTACCCTGATATGGTGGGGATGGACACCTTCATCTTCGGCAGGAGCTTGATCGGCTTCGACGGGGCCGCCCTGGGCTGCTTCGGCGCCTTTTCAGTCGGCACCGGAGAGGTGGTCCGAGGGCGCTTGGTCGACTGAGCAACGGTCGCAACCCCCTTGCCACGTTCAGTCGAAGGGTCGTGGACAAGCTTCGACCGCCTTTCTGAGCGCGGTGGTACGACCTCCTCCTCCTCTTCTTCCTCGTCTTCAACGTCATCTTCATCACCGTCATCATCATCATCGTCATCATCATCCTCAGCAACGTCCGAGTCCCATTCCTCCTCCTCCTGGCTCTCGCCCCCACTCGCCTCACCCTCCTCAGTCGGAGCTTGTGCCCCATTGGGCATCGAGTACAGCTCGGTGAGGGCCTGGTAGATATCAAGACAAGGATCAATCGACCAGTCGGCAGGATAAACAGAAACGAATGTGACAAGAACACAGTGGAGAGCAGAACAGACATACCTTGTTTGGATCGCTGTTGTGGTCGAGTGGAGGAATCCTTCTGGCTCCGCGTGGGTTATCCTTGTTTCCGGTAACGGCGACCATCCATCTTTCCAGAGTGACATCGTCGACTGCTTCTGGATGGACTCGAGTCTCGTCTTCAGTCCCACAGTACAACCACATGCAGTGGCTCCGGAACTGAAGGGGCTGGATACGACGCCTAAGGAAGACCTCCAGGAGATCCATGCCCGTCACTCCCTCTCGAACCAACTGCACCACGCGCTCCATCAACATCTTCACATCGGCTTTCTCCTCCGGAATCAACTTCAGAGAGGAGGGCTTGTTCACTCGGTCCATGGTAAACTGAGGGAGTCCACTCGACTGCCCCGGCGTCGACTGGTCCTGGCAGTAGAACCAGGTCGACTGCCAGCCTCTGACTGACTCGGGAAAGGTCATGGGCGGGAAGGTGCTCTTATTCCTCACCTGGATCCCCAGACCCCCACACATTTGGACGACTCGGGTTCTTTCGTCGCCTGGGCTCGCCTTCTTCACGGTCTGAGAGCGACACGTGAATATATGCTTGAACAAGCCCCAGTGCGGTCGACAGCCCAGGAAACCCTCACACATGGACACGAACGCGGCAAGATAGGCGATAGAATTTGGGGTAAAGTGGTGGAGCTGCACTCCAAAGAAGTTCAAGAAGCCACGGAAGAAAATACTCGGCGGCAAAGAAAATGCACGATCAACATGGGTGGCCAAGAGCACGCACTCACCCTCTTCTGGCTGGGGCTGCCACTCCTTCCCCGGAAGCCTCGCAGCTCCATGGGGGACCAAGCCCTCGTTGGCCATGTCGAGGAGATCTTTCTCTGTGATGGTCGACTGGATCCAGTCTCCTTGGACCCAGCCCTTCGGCAGACGGGATCTGGACGAAGACCCACCGCGGCTGGTAGATCTCCCCTTCGCCTTCTCCGACGCCAACGCCTTCTTCGCGCGTTCCAGCGCCGCCGTCTTCTCCTTGGCCATGGTTGCCGGCGAGACGCGCGAGGGGAAGTTGTGCGGGGGCGAGAGCGAGCGCGCTGGACGGGGACGAAGGGAGCAGAGAGAGAGAGAGAGAATGCTGAGGCACAGTACAAAAAATCCTCGCCGGGCGCATTTATAAGGTCCCTTCCGAGTGGATGACAGGTGGGCCCGGTCGATCTAATCATATCCAGGAACCGTTATGCAGACGGGATACGTGGCGAAGAAAGCGGCGCGGAGATCGAGGCGTCTATGTCCCGTCCCATCCGAACGCCGCGGTCCGCTCCACTTCGCGTGCGTCCCCAAATTTCGCATCCCGCGGAATCCGCGAACGGCAGATCGGTCTGTCAGACGCGGGGTTTCCCGTGATCCGTCGCCCGGAGATCGTCGAAGCCCAAAAGATCACTCGACGAAAGAACAGAATGGATCGAGTCGACTGAAGACAAGTTGCTCACTGTCGACGAAGAGATTCTTTGGTCCAGAACAACGCACGACCAGTGTGCAAAGGTTAATCGGAAACAACATCAACTCCTTCCTCACTCGAAGCCTCAATCCATTTGGGGGCTAATGATGGGGTCATGTACCTAGGGTAGGGTCACAGACCTGATCTAAGTACCTTGCCCAAGGACACCCTTAGAAGAGGTCTCCTTCCAGTCGACCAACGAGGGACTCACTCGACTGACTTGAAGGACTCGACCACAAAGACCCACTCGACCACCAGAAGGTCAAGAGGCACTCTGCACTGCAACGGCCTGTAATTAAGTAGACTTTATGATAGTAAAGATACTTTATGTGGGGCGTTACCAGTAACGCCCCGGACTTAACTCACCTTAAACCCTCTCCTACGTGGGCTGGCTGGGGTCCTGGCGCACTCTATATAAGCCACCCCCCTCCACAGGTAGAGGGGTTCGGCACCTTGTAACTCATATACTCATAATCCACTCGACCGCCTCCGGGCTCCGAGACGTAGGGCTATTACTTCTTCCGAGAAGGGCCTAAACTCGTACATCCCTTGTGTTTACAACCTCTCCATAGCTAGGACCTTGCCTCTCCATACTTACCCCCCACTCTACTGTCAGGCTTAGAACCACGACACTCCGTTCAACCCTTCCTTCTAAGTTCTTTTCATTCAATTCTTTCAATTCTTCTGGAGGTTTTGTGTTGTTCCTTTAATCAAGTATCTTTCCATCCTCTCAAGCTCGTGTTCTATTCATCCATGTTTCAGTCGGACTGCAGCCTAAATCCTTTCAGTCTTATTCGTTTCTTATCTCGTTCTAACCGGAGTGGTTTCATAGTCTATCTGATTCTCGTCATTCTCGTCGTTCCTCTCTTCTTCTCGAGTGCTCTCGATTCTTTGCTTCTTCTCTTGAGTTCTTGTTTCACCCCATCCCTTTCCCTTCTGTCTCGGTCCTAAGATCTCGGGACGAGATCTCTTGTTAGTGGAGGAGTGTTGTAACGCCCCGGATCCGATGCGCTAGGTGTCCGCCAGATATTCGTCGTTGTTGCCATGTCATTTGCTTGCATGTTGCATTTTGTCATGTCATCATGTGCATTGCATTGCATACGTGTTCGTCTCATGCATCCGAGCATTTTCCCCGTTGTCCGTTTTACAATCCGGCACTCCTATGCCCTTCGGCGTCCCCCTTTTGTCTCTCGTTGTGAGCGGGTGTTGAACTTTCCCGGAATGGCCCGAGGTTTGCCAAGCGGCCTTGGTATAGCACCGGTAAACCGCCTGTCAAGTTTCGTGCCATTTGGAGGTCGTTTGATACTCCTACGGTTAACCGGGTAACCGTAAAAGCCCATCTTTGTGTTGCAGCCCAACACCCCTCCAAAGTGGCCCAAAACCCATCCAAACCCCCTACATGCTCTCGGTCGTCCGATCACGATCGTGTGGGTCAAAACCGCAACTCATTTGGAGCCTCCTAGCTCCCTCTACCTATATAAACACCTCGTTCCGTCCAAATCTGGGTCCAAACCCTAGCCTAATCCTTCCACCGCCGCCACCGGACACGTCCGGCCGCAGCCGGACACGTCCGCCCGTCGCCCCCGGCCAATCCTGCCTCGCCACGTGGCCCGCACCGCCGCCCCTTGCCGCCGGCCCGCCGCGGCCC
>NC_057813.1:430999910-431004722 GCF_018294505.1 Triticum aestivum | reverse complement strand
GCGCCGCCCCCGGCTGAGCTCGTCGGCCCCGTGCCCCTCTCCGGCCTCCTCCCTCATCACCGTCGCCTCTTGTCTGGCGAGACCGGCCCGCCTCGGCATCCGCGCCGTCCAGATCCAGATTCGGATCTCGGAGGTTGACCCCGAAAATCCCCAAGTCCCTGATTCTTTTGACATTTTCATGCCCTGTTTGACCTGCTGTAACTTCATGACTGTAGCTTCGTTTTGCATGCATAATATATCAAAATGTTCGTTGTGAGATGCTCTTCATTTCATTCCATTGCAACATGTTCATTTGAGTCCATCTTGATGCCTGAATCATCGTTGCATGAGTGCTATATAATGTTGTCTGCTGTCTGTTAGCAGAACATGTTCATTTGTCATTTTTGCCATGTTTGATGTGTGCATCCTATGAGGTTGATGTCTACATGTGTTTTCTGCTATATCATGCCATCTTTACAGGCGTGTATGCCATGTATTTTTGTGGTTAATGTGGTGACTAGAACAAGCATGCAAACTAGGCTTCGTGATGTTGCTGATTTCAGTCCCTGTTCTGCTTTTATTTTTATGCCATGTAAACTTGATGCTACAGAGAGATCCAAACATATTTTGAGATACTTCAGTAAGGATGTTTTGAACATATGGTTATTATCTATGCATTAATGCCCCTGTTTGCAATTATGGAGTAGTCTAGCATGTCATTTTCTTGCTCTACTTTTGCTATAAAATGTTTCCTGGCAGATTGTTTACATGTTATTCAATTTTGCCAAGGTTGTTGTAGTTAACCCTTGCATGCTATGAACTTGTTCTTGCCTTGGTTAGTTTCACAAACATGTCTTCTTGCTGATGCTATGCTTATCTTATCATGCAATGACTTGTGGTGAGTGAATCGAGCTCGTGAAGCAGTGTACTTGCTGTAACTGTTTTGCTAGGCTGAATCTGTTATTTTGTGATGCTATGTAAACCTGCTGCTACAAGTCATTTTATGCATAATCTGGAGATGTTCACTAAGGAGGTTTTGTTATACATGTCATGCTATATCCATACATGCCCCTGATTGAATTTATAGCTTGCTGTAACTTGTTGTAATCTTGCTCAAAAGTTGCTAAATAATGTTGTTGTCAGCCTGTTAACATTAAGTTCAGTTGTTGCCATGTGTTTTGCTAGTGATCCATGCACCCTATGAACTTTATCTTGCCATGATTAGCTTCATAAACATGTCTTCTTGATGTTGGTTGCCTTGTCATGCCATGTAATGCTCTGTGGTGAGTGGTACAAGCTCACCAACATGCCTACTTATTGTTGTTCCTGCCATGTATGTATCTGTCATATAACTTGCTACGTTTACATGGGTGCCATCATATCTTATGATCCTTTTTGGATCATGGTAAGTAAAGGACTTTTGTTCTATGCATTTAGTAGTTTCATTCCATGCCTTTGTTTGCCATGTTAATTTCCTGTAACATGTTGTTTGATAGCTCTAAACATTGCAACCTGATGTTATTTCTGCAAAGCCTGAAACTGTTACTATATGCAATCTTGCCATGTGTTTTGGAGCATGTTCTAGTGATTTCTGGAGATAGCTCAGTGTTGAACCGTTGCTCCATTTGGAGTGTGCTCTATATGAAACTTACTTAGAATTGCATGTTGTTTCATATTATCATGTTGCATCCTTGTTTTGAGGTGTTTGCTTGATGTTTGGGTGCATTTTGTATCAATGCCATGTTTAACTTGTTTTGCTCATATCTTCTAGGCCGTAGCTCCAAATCTAATGAACTTTATATGTAACTTGACTAGAATCTCGTGTAGATCATCTTGGTACATTTTAACTTGCTGTTTAACAACTTGAACATAAGGTTTATTCAGATCTGGATCAATTTCGAAATTTGCAGATGAGGACTTACTGAAATTGTTATATGTTGTTCCTGGCCTCATTTAAACTTGCTTGGATGTGTTGTTCTTGTTTACATCATCTCTTACCATGAGTAGCTTCATGTAGCCCTGTCATGCATCATGCTTGGTTGTGCATCATGTCTTGTTCATGTGTGGTGTGTTTACCATGTTGTGTGCTTCTTCTCGATAGTTCCCGTTCCATTGCGATCGTGAGGATTCGTTCGTCTACGCTTGGTTCGTCTTCATGGCTTCATCTTCTTCATGGACTCATTCTTCTTCCTTGCGGGATTTCAGGCAAGATGACTGCTACCCTGGATCTCACTACTATCATTGCTATGCTAGTTGCTTCGTTCTATCGCTATGCTGCATTACCTATCTTTTGCTCATCAAGCCTCCCAAATTGCCATGAACCTCTAACCTTTGACACCCTTCCTAGCAAACCATTGCTTGGCTATGTTACCGCTTTGCTCAGCCCCTCTTATAGCGTTGTTAGTTGCAGGTGAAGTTGAAGTTTGCTCCATGGTGGACAGGTTTATGTTGGGATATCACAATATCTCTTATTTAATTAATGCATCTATATACTTGGTAAAGGGTAGAAGGCTCGGCCTTATGCCTGGTGTTTTGTTCCACTCTTGCCGCCCTAGTTTCCGTCATACCGGTGTTATGTTCCCGGATTTTGCGTCCCTAATGCGGTTGGGTGATTTATGGGACCCCCTCGACAGTTCGCTTTGAATAAAACTCCTCCAGCAAGGCCCAACCTTGGTTTTACCATTTGCCTCACCACCACCTACATTTCCCTTGGGAGTAATTAACTCGAGGGTCATCTTTATTTTAGCCCCCCCCGGGCCAATGCTTGTCTAAGTGTTGGTCTGAACCAGAGCCACTTGCAGCGCCACCTCGGGGAAACTTGAGGTCTGGTTTTAGTTGTACGTAGTGTTCATCCGGTGTTGCCCTGAGAACGAGATATGTGCAGCTCCTATCGGGATTGTCGGCGCATCGGGCGGTCTTGCTGGTCTTGTTTTACCATTGTCGAAATATCTTGTAAACCGGGATTCCGAGTCTGATCGGGTCTTCCTGGGAGAAGGTATATCCTTCGTTGATCGCGAGAGCTTATCATGGGCTAAGTTGGGACACCCTTGCAGGGTATAAACTTTCGAAAGCCGTGCCCGCGGTTATGTGGTAGATGGGAATTTGTTAATGTCCGGTTGTAGATAACTTGACACCAGATCCGAATTAGAACGCATCAACCGCGTGTGTAGCCGTGATGGTCTCTTTTCGGCGGAGTCCGGGAAGTGAACACGGTTTTGGGTTATGTTTGACGTAAGTAGGAGTTCAGGATCACTTCTTGATCATTGCTAGCTTCACGACCGTTCCGCTTGCTCTCTTCTCGCTCTTATTTGCGTATGTTTAGCCACCATATATGCTTAGTCGCTGCTGCAGCCTCACCACTTTACCCCTTCCTTTCCCTTTAAGCTTTGCTAGTCTTGATACCCATGGTAATGGGATTGCTGAGTCCTCGTGGCTCACAGATTACTACAACAATAGTTGCAGGTACAGGTTATGCGATGATCATGACGCGAGAGCGATGTTTGCTTGTTTTGGAGTTCTTCTTCTACTTCTTCTTCGATCAGGGGATAGGTTCCAGGTCGGCAGCCTAGGATAGCAGGATGGATGTCGTTTGAGCTTCTGTTTGTGTTTCATCCATAGTCGGATGTTGATCTTATGTATGATGATGTTGTATTCGTGTGGCATTGTATGCCTCTTGTATGTATCCCCATCTATTATGTAATGTTGATGTAATGATATCCACCTTGCAAAAGCGTTTCAATATGCGGTTATATCCTTGGTGGGACCTTCGAGTCTCTTTAGGATAGTATCGCATATTGGGCGTGACACATCCATGCAACCTCGTCCTCCTCCAAAGCTCGCACGTCCAACGGTGTCTGGTGCCTCCTTCGGCGTTGGGTGCGGCTCCCCTTCCTGCAGTCGCTGCTCCGGCGTATGCCCAACTGCCTCGTATCTGATCTATGCTCTCATGGCTTGGGATTGCTCGGAGTTTGGCCAGGGCGAAATCCCTGCAGCTTATGCTGGCACCGACGACAGCCATGGCCATCTTCTGCACCCCTCTTCGGGTTTCAGGGGAAACCCTTGATCCATTTTCCCGGTCCGCACAACGACGGCGTCTCGATGTCATTCTCCTTCGTGAAGGCGTTGTCTTGTTTTGCTCGTGGCGTCCTCGGTGCTAGTTCTAAAGATGTTGGTAGTTTGGACGTTAGTTGGATAGCTTCTCTAGTAGGAGTGTTTAGTTGTGTTCTTCTTTGTTTGGGTCGAGCATCTCTAGCCTTTCCGTTTTCGGGCACCATATTCACGCCCCTCGCGTTCGTGTCATGTGTTGTATCACCACCTCATGTACTCATTCTATCTTCTTCTATCAATGAAATGATACGCCAATGCGTATGGAAAAAATGCCAATGCGTATGGAAAATACTAGACATAAAAAACATATTTTTTCAAAATTATTAATCAAAGTTTTGTACAATGTTGAACGTGTATATATAAAATGATCCTGCTATATACCCCAGATGTAGAATATGTATGAAAAAAGTAGACAGCAAAACAATTATTTTTAAAATGTTAATCATGAATTCAGAAAATATTCAACATTTATATATAAAGTGTTCCTAATATATAAAAATATGGTACAATATTTAGGGACAAAATACATAAAAAATTCATTAAAAATGCTAATCATGTAATTTTAAAATGTTAAATTCGTATATAGAAAATGCTCCTCATGTATACAAAAAATGTACAATGTGTATAAGAAAGTAGACATAAAAAAATTTAAGTTGTCAAAAAATGTAATCATGTATTTTCAAAATGTTCAAAGTGTACATAAAAATTGTTCATAGTGTATAAAAA